>NC_092069.1:24275000-24357500 GCF_039877785.1 Chaetodon trifascialis
GGTTTGGTTTTTAACTTTCAATAGAATAACAAAAATAATGTAAATATCAGAGTGGAAATCAGATTTTAAAACCACCATTTGCAGCTCATATATTATGCAGTTTAACTGTTATTTTAATGACGGTTGCACATAATTAGCAGCTCATTCGTGTTTCCTCCTCATGCGTCCTTTTACTTTAAATTGCAGAAAACAGCTTCTGAGCTGTCATCGTCACACATCAGGATCTTGATTTGACTGTAACATGTGCTCTTCAGTGTCTTCTCGCAGCCAGAAACTGTTATGAAGATCTACAGTTTCATTCAGAACTGAGCTCGCTTTTAAGAAGCTTAATTGGCCTTGTGACAGATGGCTGACTGTAACTGAATTTGAAAGAGCAGACTAATTAATAAAGTTTTAACTGTTGAATATGCATTTCCTTCTAAGTACAGTAGCTGAAAGCTGAGCAGGAGGGGATGCAAATGATCAATTACTTGTGCTATAGCAGCAGGATGCTGACATTGATCATATGGCGATCGAAGCCGACAGCTAGCACTTAATTTCAGACATGATGAGTGGTAAAAAAGCAAAACGACTGGCAGCGGAGATGCAAGAAGAATCACAGCAACATTATCAGCGAATGACTGAAGGAATGAAATAATGAGAGAATAAGGACAGAAGGAAAACATCACATTATTGAATGAAACAGAAACAAGAGGGTCTACAAACGCCTCAGTAATCCACCAAAGTCAGATAAATCCCACATATCATTTCTTCCCTCTAGGGGCGGCGGTTACCATTTTGAGCGGGGCCAGTATCAGGATGACATAGCGGACCTCGCAGCAGTTCTCCCCCCAGTTCTGCGGCCTCTCCAGGCGGGAGATGCACACGTGACGCCTCTGGAGATACTTCACGTTGCAGCTGGAGCAGAAAGGGAGAAGGAGGAGGTTTTATAAATGTCAGCGCCTCACCTCACCGGCAGCGCCCTTCATTTCCATAGATCGACCTCTCTCTCTCTCTGCAGCAACAGGTAGACACGATGCAGATGTCACACGCCCACACGTATGTGGATGCATGTGTTCAAACACACATACGCTGCAGAGATGCTGCAGTTTCATCAGCTGGATTCAGGATCCAAACATTAGCTTGAGAAACTATTGCAGTTGTCAAAACCATGAATCTGATTTGTAAATTTGGAGTTCTGTCAGTTTGCTTTCTGGGTTAAGAAAATGATTTGATACCTCGGTTGAGGTTAGAGGACCTTTGTCATCAGGGCTGCAATCATAAACGTGCACCGACTGTGGTCGCACTTTAAAAAACACAATAACGACTGCTGGTAAGAAACAGTAAACAAGTCGCAGTGTTTAAGTCCAGCGTCTTGGTGACACATCCATCCACCTCGACCTCGTTTCTGCTCGTTAGCCACATCACCTGATTGCCTCTACAGGGCTCTGTCTCCTTAAAACACTTATTTACCATGTATAAAAAACACTGGATTATCAGTTTCTTCACAAACACGGCTCATGAAAGGTTGATGCTGGAGATATGAGGTTTTAACAGGACAGTGGCAATAAATCATTTTCTCATACATGCATTTGTTTTGATGCTGCTCGTCAATACTTGGATGATTTGATTGAGGATTTTGTCATTTTATGCATTAATGATCATTATTATCATCATTATTATAGGGCTGTAAATACAAATCGATTGATTATTCTTTTTCCTTCATCCATTGATTGTTTAGTCTATAAAATATGATGCCTATAGGTTTAGGATGAATTGTGTCAGCTGTAAACCTCATGCACACACACACACACACACACACACACTGAGGCTTACAGGATGCAGAGCCAGGACTGCTGGTACTGGACCCCGGTGGCGGTGGCTGTCACCCCCTGGATCGTCTCTGACAGCAGGTGGACTGTGGGGGAAAGGCCAGAGGTGAAACACAGGTTAACTGAGATCGACCTGGAGTCCAGTCTGATCCTCACACACTCCTGCTCTCTGCTACAGCGCTGAACTCTCCATCTTTTCTGCATGGGCCTTGAAAGCGCCTGCAACGCACGTCGTCCCCTCATCCTAACGTGGACACATCAGCGCGTTCATCAGAGCCTCCGACGTTTCAATCTGACATATTTAAAAATAAAACCTGGCTCTTGTTTCTTCATCAGGGCTAACGGTGTCAGCCGAAAGCCCGACATGTTCGATAGAAATCTAGAGCCTCATCTGCTGTGCCAAGCCTCTCAATATGATGTCTACATCAGAAGTGTTTAACAAGCTCGCCTTCTGCTTTAGACGGCCGTGCCAGTCTGCACTGTGTGCAAACACCACCCCACGACACGCTAATAACGATGTCCACCCGACCCCAGAAAACACCAACGCTCATGTTGGCAGATAAAAAAAAAACAGGTTTCATTATGCTGCTGTGTTTACACGCTGCAAATCATTAAAAACGGGTGACTGGGGCACGGCTGAAACCAGCTCGCTGCCTCCTAACAGGAGGAATCTCCCTTCGACTTCTCACGCTGAGAGTGATGAATAACTGTTTTAGGGGATATTCTTCAGCAGCCCCGACTTTCCCAAACCCCTGAAGAAGATTCGGCGTGCTTTGGCTTGAACGTCCTCTTCGACTCATCAGCACTGTGCAGATTGCAGGGTGGAAATGTTTTGTATCGCGAGCAGCGGGGACGATCATTTCCATATCATCCTGATTTTCCCTGCCAGTGGTTTCTCCCTCTCTGTCTGTCTGTCTTTGTCTTTCTCTCCATCACTCTCCCTTTCTCGCTCTCTCCGCCATGCCGTCTCATCAATAAAGTATCCTCCATTCATGCCAGAAAATGATGGGCGTCACCATGACAACAGTATCACAGTGCTCAAGGAGTGAGAGAGTCAGGAAGGGAGGATGGAGGGGGGGGCAGAGAGAGTGAGAGAGCATGTAGATAAAGAGTAAGAGGGGAAGAAAGGATGAAAAGAAGCCTGTAGAGAAAGAGAACGACGAGGAGGGAGGAAAAAACGCCGGCATGTGGGGTGGAGGAGAGAACCAAGGGAGAGAGAGCGAGAAGGAGGAGACGTGCAGAGAGAGAGAGAATGAAACTGAGAGAGAGGAAAAGATGTAGGCAAGAGAAACAGGGGCAAAGAAGGGCCAAGGGAATGAAAAAAAACACAGAGAAAGCAAAGAACGTGACAAACGAGAAGGAAAACGAGAGTGAGACGAGATGAAAAGAGGAGTGAGAGGGAGGAAGGGACGCAGGAGTGAAGGAGGTGGACTGGGATTCAATTCAATTAATAGCAGTAAGCCTGACAGCCATGTAATAATCAAAAACCATCCAATTTCTCATTGACGTCAGGGAGGAGAAGAGGGGAGAGACGGGACGAGGGAGAGACGCAAACAGAACAAAAGAGAGATTAAAAGATAAAGAGAGGACGGGAAGGGGATGAAAAAGACAGACAGGGGTTACGGGAGAGCCAGGCGAAGGCAAGGAAGACGGGAAGAGGGAGGGAGGCGAGCCGAGGGGACGCCTGTGGTCTTCCAGCCAGCAGAGGAGGTGGTCAACGTGAGAGCAGCCGAGAGGAGCTAACGGCTAACACCGCTAGCTGTCGTATGAAAGAGGCTTCCGGTCATAAATCTCCGTCCATACAGCCAATTCTCTCCAGACATGTGTAAAGACAAACAGAAACCAACTACTCGGGATAATAATTTACAAAAAAGTTAATCTATTTATCCATGAATATGCAAATTTTGCAGCTTTCAAGAGTTTAACGACTGAACGCAACATGTCTCCATCATCAGTCTATGAGCGCTGGAGGATGAGAGTAACCCCTTCATCTTTATGCTGCTCATGTGAAACTCTTGCAGCTTACTCTTGGTTTGCTTTGGGAAAAGATCCTGATTTGTGCTAAAATAAGTGTGTTACTGCGACATACGTGATTTAGCTTTACAGTATGGAAGTTACAATTAGCAAAAGCTGACTTTCAGTTCCACACTGGACATGAACAATGAATGCTTTTTGACCCATCCATCCGTCCGCCCCACCTCCTCCACATCCAGACTTTCTTGCTCTTTGTACTCCACCATCTGTCTTCCTCCTTTGCTCCCATCATAACCACTATGGCCACTAGAGGTCGCCTAACAATAAACGTAAATACGGGCTGTAATAACCTCTTTGCAGTCGAACTCGACAGCCATTTCTCTGGTGAGGACGAGCTGGTTAGACTCAGCACATTAACATTCAAGTTCACAGTAAGAAAAACACATTTTTAAGATAAGTTTAAGCTAATGGAGAGCTCAGTTTTCACTGATGTGCCGACGTGGTTCCTTCCACCACCCCACCCTCCGTTGTAATAACCAGGTGTGAGACCCTGGAGCCCACAGCCGAGGTGAACAAACCTGACTTGGACGTGAGAGGAGGGGAAGTGTGAGAGTGAGGTCGCTGATGTGATCAAGTGGGAGACTAATTAAGACATGCACCTTTGATATTTGTCAGTTACGTGAAGATTTCTGCTGGGTTTCATCAGCTTTCGGTATGCAAACACCACTGTTTCCACACACAGATGCTCACACGCAGCATATCAAATGTGACAAACTTCAATGGAAAGTGATGAAAAAATATGAGGAAGGCAAGACTGGATGGCTGGATTGCCCCCTTTGATCTCGGGGGATTCTTGGTGAATTCTTTAACTGCATTATCCACACGGTTTGGTCGGCGGGGCGAGAAACAGATTGCAATTTCTGTAAATCACACGAGGATAATGCAGCCTGTCACAAATAAGGGAGAGACGAATCAATAAATATGCCAAACCGGTCAAAAAACAGTGATGTTAATATTTCTAAAACCAGCAGCGGCTTCAAAGCGCAGGCGTTCACGGTTTCTCTGCACATGTGTGAAAGGCCACGAGTCCTTTTGGCAAGGAGACTCTTTACATTAAGCTCAGAGGTGACCTCAATAAAACCTCCTGATCTTATGCTGCCTTCAAGATTAACTGTGGCCTCAGCCATGGGTAGACCTGCCGGCGAACGCACACACACACACACACACACACACACACACACACACACACACACACACACACACACAGGGAGATGATTTGTTTCCTTCAAAGTGTGGCTTGTGGAGGGCACTCTGAAGGAAGTGATTAAAACACAGGAGGGCTCCATACAGTGGTGGCAGATGAAACAATTACTGTATATCAGGTATCCATCACAGCCAATCACCATGCAGGACACAGATGCTATGACGTCACGTGGTGATGAGATGGCCACTAGGACTGGGTCAATGGTGAAACCTTGTTATCCAGAGAGGTTGTCAATTCTAATCTTCTGCCTGCTCGCACGAAAACAAATCACATTAATGGCAAGTAATCCCACGGCCTGCGTGGATACGGCATTAAAGTCAAGTCCGGCTATCTGAGCAGGTAAATTCCAATTATATAATCAGGTGGAAAAACAAATTACCTGAATATAATGTTTTTTCTACCAAGGGCATAACTTGAATGCCAAAACCGCTGATTACATTATGTGAATTTTACCCCTTCAGTCTCAATCAAATGGATTTATCCATGTTTTTTTGACAAAAAGAACTAATAACATTATTGGACGATGAGTCCACTGGACGGAGAGGGCGTTGATTTGAGGCGCAGCTGAAGAGGCATCGATAACTGTGACACGGGAGGGATTGCTGGTGTCTGTAATCATTTGATGACTCAATGGATCGACCCAGTCCCGAGCGTGGAGAGGAACACAGACGGCATACTGATGGTGATTGGTACAGAAGCAGACCGCTGATTGCAGCCTCGTGGCGGCTGATGCTGACATTTTCATCCAATTAGCATAGCTTACCGTCATCAAAGAAAACGAAACTTTGAGACTTGTCTGCAACGAGAGAAGGAAGGAGGGAGAAAAACCGAGAGGAGAGACAGTTCAGTCACCTTTTCTGATCAACAGGCGAGCAGTTTCTTAGATTTTACACCAACATACCGACAATAACGCTCCGCGCACACACTCGCGGACACACTCTCTGCCGAGCAGGCACGCACATAAATATCTCTGCTGAACAGAAGCTTCATTTCCTGCCCTCCTTTACCTCATGCATATTAAATATCATTTTCCAGAGAAAATCCCTCAATGTCTCCTCTTTGTTGGGCACAGAGAGATCTTATCTTGATTACCGTCTACTGGCTATTACCAAAAATTGGATTTTATCACTGATAGCGGTTATGTCTGCAGCAAGTGCAAAGAAACCCAAAGACGTCAATGAAGAGATCACGATGAGAAAAATGACATGTGCGGCCACCATTTTTCATGTGAAGAGCTTGAATTAATGGTCCCAATTTAGTATTCTGATCATTGCTGCAGACTGTTAGAGGGATTTTCACAGTGAAAAGTCACGCCGCCGGCCTGGAAAGACATATTATAACACAGACGCAGATTCAAAAATACAAAGCACCTTTCCTGTTGAACAGAGGAAATTCAGCTTCAACATTTACAGTGCATGCAGAAAGGTAGAATTGCACGAGGTTGAAATACAGACAAGTAATAATTATCCCGCTTTAATGCATTTCTGAACTCATTAAACATGTTGTAGAGGCTGCAGCGTGCATCCCAGCCTCACCTCTGCAGCTCTGAAATCACGACTACGTGACCGCTTTTCCCCTTCGTTTGATTTGAGCTGGCGAATGAAAAAAAATAAAAAATAAAAAGAATGACACAGGAGGATTATGCAAATCCAGGCGGAGTGGAGAGCCGGCGAGATCGATCAAAGGTGACAGCAATTTAGGGAGAAATGATGGTACAGTCATCACAAATAGGGCACACAATCAGAGGCGCCGAGCACAGTAGCTGCGAACAGCGTCGCAGAGGAAAATACAATTATACAATACATCATTACTCAAAATATTGACAATTAGTCATTCTGAGACAGCCGCTCATCACTATTGTAAGCGCTGCCGTCACATTCAGCATCCTATAATCATTAAGGGACAGTCTTAAAGGATGAAGTGTTATTTTTAATCAGTGGAGGCAGGTTTGGTGTCTATGGTCGTGGCTGAGGAGATCTAATTATCAATGCGTTGCGTCATCGGCGCTGCTGTTCGCTGCTCCTCTGCGCAGCGCTGCATTGTGCTCCATCGCCGAATCCCGAGAGGAAATCGAGCGAGGGGAAAAAACACAACAGCACAAGTTGGCCTCTAAAAATCAACTCGGCTGTACAAGTTGGAGCAGGACTAATTATCTCTGTGGGCTTTCATCTTTTTCATTTCTGTAATTCTCTGTTCTTTCTGCGCCTGTTATAATCTCACCCTGTTCTCTTTATCTCACAGCTGTACAGTATTACACTCCAAATGAGCCGGTCCGCTCGCCAGCCGTATCACCCCGCCGCGGCGCAGCCAACGCAGATATGGCAGAAATTAATACCTGAAGAGATATGTCCCGTTGATAACATACTTAGGTGCAATATGCATGTATTCCCCCTGGAAGAGCCTTTGTTCCTCCCTCGGAGATATTTTTTCCCCCCACGGCAGCGATGTGAGCGTTTCCTGCGCGAATGTTCGTCATTTTAATTTAGCAGTCCTACATGCGACGTGGGGATTCTCACTCTGAGTGAACTATGACTCACTGCAAAACAAGATACTGACGAGAGGGGTTTCAAAATGAGAAGTCGACCTTTTGAAGTGGTGCAAATTCAATTGTAATTGAAGAGTCACAGGTAACTGAAATGCACAGACTGCTCGAAAAACTGCTCTGAATGCACATTTGAACGTCTAAACTAGTTTCTTCATATGTTTTCAGCTCATTCTGTAAATATTTCTGTATGCTAATAGCTACAGTTACACATCCTCTGTGCAATCAGCCAATCGTCATCATCCTTGTTTCATTCCCTCTGCTGCAGCCATGAGTGATGACAGTGTTTCAGTCGCTTTGACAAACAAAAATATAAAAATACTATCATGACTGTATGCAAGGACGCGCACTCGACTGACCGCTTTCATATCAGCAGATTTTATGCTAATATTTAAGACATTTCTATGTGAAAAATGCCCACAAGCGCCATGGTATTTTGTGCAGACACTGGTTTTGTTGCCATCTCTAACCATGGCTGTAGATTCTTTTACATAATAAAGCATCACTGAATATTTTCCATATTTTTCTGTGTCGCTTTATGCAATTTCAAACTTCTGTTAAACCCCTGGAAGCTCAAATTGATTTTCAGAGAGCTCAGACCTGCGCAGGAAGCCTTTTTGTTAAGATGGCAGCCTTTGCCTCTTTGTGGGGTATTCTGAGAGAGACACAGTCAAGTAGCAGCAGCCACCACAGCTTGAGAGTCTCAGAGAGCCATTTGAAAAGCTAAGTGAGTGATCGATGACAGAAGTCAATTATCACCTCGCAGATCTGTCAGAGGCGGCTGTGCAGGGTGAGCGTCACACACCGCCCACCTCTGACTAACCATCAACAGCGGCGGACACCGGCCCAGCCAGACGGGAAAACACTGGACATGGAGTGCATGACAGGCAGCCCTGACACTACCATTACCTCCACATGCTCTTACAGGGGGAAGAAAACCCCTCATGTTTGTCCTGCATCTTCACAGCATCATTAATCCTTCAACAAACATTTTACAGCCAGGCGAAATTAAAAAAAAAAAAAAAAATAGAGCATTTCTTCAATTCTTGGTGACATCGTTTGATTTGCTGAATAATTACTTTTGTGACGGCGGCGTTCGGTGCAGCTCGCAGCTCAGAGTGAGGCTTCAACAATGGCCACATGCTGTTATGTAAGAAGGCGGATTTCTCCTGCTCTAATGGGCTGAGGAGATTCGCCTTAACCAAGAGGCTTTGCTACTCAGCCAAAAGGACCTGTGCTGGAGGGACTGAACTAATGTGACAGGGATCTGTAAGCTGACAAATGGGCGCCAAACCCCTGGAAACTACGGTGCGTTTCAGACATGAATTTATGCATTAGAGGAGAGAGAGGTGGGCAGAAAACTTTACGCATATCTTACACTTTTGGGTACAATAAACCCAAGCTTTTCAGGTCGGTATGTGTGCCGGCAAAACCGCTTTTTTCTCCTGAAATATGAAAATAAAACGAACCGATCTAACACCTCAAACCACTCAATCATCTCAAAAACACTGAACTACTGCTTGACCGTGAATCTTCCTCTCCGTGACTGTGGTCAGTAAAAAGGATATGTGCATCTCATGCTTGTGCATCAACATGTACGATAACCACTTGGCAATTTTCCTGGGAAACGTTTGATGTCTGCACATGTAAATGGCTGCCAACAGGATTCAGCGCGCTCAGCTCTATTTGCGTCCACTTAAAAAAGCCGCGGGGCAAATGAACAGACATCACAAACTTTGCTTTGGGTCTTTAAAGCTTCTTGAACCATTCTCGAGTCTATCTGACAATCCTGCTCCTGAGCCTGGGGTGAAGCAGTTTTCAGGTAGGTGTTGACATGTGCAGACAACAGATGTTTTTAGGTCAGGTGTCGGGTGTTTTGGGGCGGTACGAGTCCTCGGCCTTGCTGTGTTTTGCGTGTTTGTGACCGCGGCGGTTCTCCGCTTACCGTTGACCTCCTGAGCTCCCGCGTCTGTGAAAAGCATGCTCATCACCTCCTCGAAGTTGCAGTGGGGCTCGGAGGAGTGGCTGTCCTGGCCAACGTGGTGCAGCATTCTCTTCAGGACGTCGTCCAGGGAGGCAGCCGTCTCGTCCAGCAGGATAGTGGCCCTCGCCAGAAAGCCATCCAGGTCCCGGTGCGCCCGAACTTCCTCCTCGAAGTTCATCAGCTTCACATACTGTGGAAAATATTGAATCCTTTCAAATTTCTGAACATTACGGAACATTTTGTGCTGATCATGGCCATCAATGTAATTATAAAGACTGGAATACAGGGTCTAAAGGCATCTACCCTACTGTCTGCAGAACTTAAAGGCTTCGTGTGTTTCTTCTCAGTGCTTTCCAAAGGCAGCTGGACTTGCTTCTGATTCTAGAAGAAGCTTCAAGGGTAAATGTCTGGGACTTCCCACCAGGCAGTTAGAACTGAAGAACTGAAGAACTGATCTTCTAGATCCACAGGCAAGTCCAGTTGCCTGTGGAAAGCACTTAGAGGGTACCATGACCTGGATGAAGGATCATTTGATTGTAGTTTGATCAATACCTGATTGATTCAGTCAGATTCAGGATCTGGCTGTTAGACGACTGCATGCGTCTCGAGGTCAGAGGTTTTGGTTGGTTGTCTTGCAGTTTGAGCAGTTTTGTGGTGACTGCAGTTTTAAAAGGCTGTTAAGATACTTTGTGACCTTGTTAATACAACTGGAGCGGTACTTTCCATGCTGTAGCTGTAAGTAACAATAAGTAATAAAAACATACAGTCTGCTCAGTCAACTGACGTCTGGGACCTTTGTCACCGCTGTCATGGCTATTCTACTGTAGGTGTGTGGCTTCTGAGGCAAGCTAAGCAGGAAGAACCTTCCCAGTCACGTCTACAAAGCCGTGATGGCTCAACTGTTTCTCAAACAGAAGAAGCAGGTGTCAGTTGACTCCAGACCCACATGAACTGCTGAACCGGACTGGAGATGTGTGTGCAGAGTCAGGGGTCCTGAACCAGGCTGTCAAAATGACCAACGCAAGATTTTAGGTTCCTTAATGTTGTTCAGTAGGTTGACTGGAAATTAATTTTAGGATCCATGAGCACCAAAAAAAGGATTTAGATTTCCACTCTTGTAAGTGAGCCCCTCACAGATTGGCCTACACCACAAGCGTCCTAGAGTTTGACCTTAAAGTATGGCTCCGTGCCGCCCCCTCTGAGCCGAACAGTGAGGCGTTTCAAAAAGCAGGACTCTGCAGAGACTTCACCTCTCAAAAGTTCAGCAGAATTGGACCAGCGGTGTCTGAGAATCACCTGAGAGACACACAAATGGACCGAAAGAGGAGCACAGCTCGATTAAGAGCCCAGACACCCACCAGTCCTCGATTTCATCGATCATGTGATTGACAGACATTGTGAAGATGAATGGGTTCCCCGCTGTTCTTTTCAAAATAAAACAAGCACCCAGCAGAAAGTCCATGTCTCCAGTCTTTGGAGTTATTTGTGTAGAGACCTCTATAAATAACTTTGATTTTGTTTTGTTTGCATGAACAACTCAGGTCTTTTTTCACCTCGGGTTAAGACATTAAAAGGTTAAGAATAAACTGAATTCATCTGTTTTTGTTCTTTGAACTGAATTTGATGAACTGTTCATAAAAAAAAGTGTGCAGCTCAAGCAGAAACACAACCATATCAAAATGAATTCTATTTATGGACCAGCGCAAACAAACAGATGCACTACAAAGTTCTTGGCGGGGGAAGTGAGGATGTGACCATGTGAAATTGATTTAAAGAAAAAAACAGAAGGAGAGCGCAAACAAATAGAAATGTAATACAGAATGGGGAGATTAGTGGAAAGAAGCAGGCAAGCTGTTGGCAGGGACGAGGCACAACAAACTCAACAAACCGAAATCTCTGACAGGCCTGAACCGAGGAAGTCTGACTCTTGACAGCCCTGGTCACCAGTCTGAACCGAAGCCCTCTGGGTGCTGCTTTAAACATCCATTTATCTCCAGCGCGAGAGACGGCTCGGCGTGCACACGGGACTCCGTTAATGCTTTTAAAAACGGTAACCTACAAAGCGCTCACTCGCATCAAAGCAGGAGTTTTTAAGAGCTTTGGTCATGTTTGGCTTTTTTTGGCCATTTTTTAAAAATGTCAATGATTTCCTTTAGCGGTAACGCGCGAGATGATTTATATTCTAAGTGCACACTACAACATCTCGTCTTGTCTGGCTTTTCATGCTCAGTCGTGTTGTTCAGCCTTTATACGCTCCCACCGGGAAACATACTCAGGGACCCCGGCATTGATTTACAAAGCTACACTATGCAGATAATAGACAGCTGCAGCTCCATATGACACACTCACATTAGTCCTATTGATGAGCTGGTTGGCCGTGTGGATCACGTCATCTCGCAGACAGACGCAGTGCATGAGTTCGAAGTTTCTGGATTCGGATACGACGTTGGTTTCTCTGTCAGGCAGACTCTGAAAAGACGTCTGCGCTCCTTCTTCACTCGCGGCCTTGATTACTGTAATTCTCTCTTGTCTGATCTGCCCTGGAGAGCCTTGAAATGCAGATGCTCTCAAATGCAGCAGCAGGTGTGCCGGCCAAGTCCAGAGGCAGAGGACATTAGACCTGCTTAGAAGTCCCGTCACTGAGATCAGACTTTAGAAATGCTGCTATTGGGTTTTGAATCACTCAACTTACTGATTTAGGCTTGAGTGTCTGATATGTTACTTTGATATTTTCCTCTGACGATATTCGGCCTCTTTAACTCTTGCTTTGGCAGTCAGTGAGAGGAATTGAGGAGAGTTTTAAATGAAACTGTAAATTACAGCTTTTTAGCTTAGAACAGTTAATTCAGATTGACTTTAAGTGATCCATTTAATTATTCTGCTGCAGCTTTTATCGTGTTTGGGATTTATTTGACCTTCATTTCATTTTATTTTATTGTTTCATCACTTTATATGTCTGTAATTCGTTGTATGCAATACAATAAAGCATAAAGTAAGGGCTCGAGTTATGTGAGAGGCCCCTCTTCTGAATGAACAATCAATCGAATTCAGCTGCTTTGATGTTTGTTTGTAATAAAAATCTGCAAATCTGAATCAAGACTTTTTTCCCACAATGCAGAATGTTCATCCGCACAGATTTAAGATAACAAACCCAAAAGACCGTCAGACAGGCACTGCTATCAGACACGTTTTGCCAAATTATCCTAAAACGCCCTGCATCAGCAAACAATGCTGATACCACCGGGAGTTCCTGAGCCTTACCGCGAGATCCACATCAGCATGTTTCAGGCATATTTTAACAGATTCATTAAGGCTGATCAGATCGTGGTGCTCTGCCTTAGCTCAGCACAGTCTGGGTGCACCAGCTGCTGTACAGGTATCAACACGACGCCTCCGCTGCAACACGAGAACCAACTCGTAACATGGAGCAAAATGAGCGAGCCAACGGCGAAGCGGCATGAGAAGATAAACAGCAGCAGACAGCAGATATTCGCTCTGACAGCAGAGCTATTCAGCTGTCAAGCATATCTTACATAAATTGGATTGGTTTTACGAACATCGGTGTACTTCAACAGAGCACACGCAGCTGTGGGCTATTACACTATGTATGGAAATAGAAGTCGTAGACTGGGACTCGGTATTGGATTACACAGACAGACGGAAAAATCTTGATTAGGACATCCTGAGATGTAATGAAGCTAAGAATAAGCTACTGCTGAGGACAAAAAAAAATCTTTCACCAAAAATCATTTTCACGTACAATAAATGTACAAGAAGGCAGCAGCCATCTGGTGTGCAGTGGGAAAACTAGTGTCGGGTGAATTAAAGGAAAAATGAGTGAAAGTCAATGTGTGAGCTGTTTTGCTGCTGTGATGAAAACATTTCTTTTGCAGCCTCTTTGTGCGATCTATCCTCTCAGATTTGAGAGTTTTGTATCTGAAGTCTAAATCTATTGATTTAAAAAGTCCTTAATGGTAACATGCAGTCGTTCATCACTTCCTTGTTAAGCTGCTCATTAACTAGTCATTATTTGACCCCTTCAAGCGATCGGCTAAAGCTCCAATCCCGTACGCAAACATTGAATATGAGGAATCTGTTTTTAGTTTTCATGCTGCGCAAACTTGGAAGACTTTACAACACACATTAAACATTACGGGCAAACCCTCAATGATCAAGCTTTAAGTAAACATTGAATGAAATGAATGAATGAATATTCATTTCTGAGTAATTCTGAATTGAGCTGAACTGTATTGACGTCTGCAGTCGTCATCAGCGATGTGCTGAGAAATCTGCCAGAAGTCACTTTTTCTTCCAAGTAATATTGCATTGCATTTAATGAATGAATATTTATGCCTACCCGTCTTGATGTGTTCAGTAACACACAACCAGAGTCGTCAGCGTCTGAGGAAGAACAAGAGGTACAATTAGACATTCAGAGTGGACCACAACAAAACACGTGTCATATAACAACATATTGTACCAGATACTGAACCCAGATCAAACAAATCTGTTCGCCTGCATCTGTTCTGATGATCATGAAGTGACCACGAGGTAAAATTTAAGCTGCAGGAGGTTCACAGTGTGAATGTTTGTAAAGAAAAGAGACGTCATGTCTAAAAAATGTTTAACCAGCAAAGATTCGGTACATACAACTCTTATATTAATGGAGTATAATTGTGCAGTACAATTACTTTACTAAGCAAAATAAGCCAGAATTTCATCACATTTGCATTCTGAAATTCTACACTGATATACTATAGTATGTCTGAAACTGTGGTATGAACTAAATGGTACTTGAGGTGCGTACTATTTCTGGTGCAAACACTACACCAGCATAAATATCCCACAATGCAATGCGGCATTGATGACAACGATGGCAGCTCGAGCTCTGGTGCGACAAAAATGTAACGTTGCTTGGCATGATATATATATCAATAGTACAATAGCAATAATACACATATTGGGTAGTGCACGGCATTGAATTTCGGACGAGTCTAATACCTGGGTGCCATCCTGGTAACCAAGTCTAAAAATGACTGTCCAGCCCTGTACGCTTTGGCGTGACAACCATTTTTAAGGTGTTTCAGGCCTTTATTAGTGAGCTGAGGTTAAAACAGGTGAGCTGGGAATGACATGAGCTCACAGTCAGCACCTTGACACCCTGCACCACAAGGACTCCCTATGTCCTCAGCTTTGGGTGACTCAGAATATTACAAGTGAAAATGCTTAATGTTTTAATGCAAATCTGTAGTGACATGGAAATTACAATGTTCCGTATTTGCATTTAAAAGCAACGGAGCATGCGCTACTGAATTCTGAAATAAAGATCACAAGTAACAACCACTCAGCCAGTAAAGAAAAGAAGCCCGAGACCCTTTTTTCTAGTAGTGATGAAAATGTCAAGAGGCAAGTCTCTAAATGCTCTCATTGAACAAGGATTGGAAGTTCTCTGCTGATAAGGCTTTAATGCACACGTCTGTGGAGCTGAGGCGAGCGCTCAGATAAAGTACAAAGGTCCGGATTTTTCCAGAGTCGGGAAAGGAGGAAAAACCTTTTATGTTAGAAAACAATACGGGGACAAACCGAGGGAACGAGGTTTTCAACGCGCTCCAGTCCCTTAACTAGCAGACTGTCAGTACCCTGCTGACTCTCATAAAACAGTCCGCCACCGCGTTACATAACGTGGTTATCGCCGTTTACTGTGGGGAGGACGTTATTAGGTTACCACGGGCTTTCCTCCTCTGCTCCATGTGATGCACTGTGTCGGCTCCGTCTGGAAATCAATCAGCGCTTAACTCCTCCCTCCAGCAACGGAAAAGCAAGAAAACCCCCCGTTAACAAGCCAATAAGCCTCAGGAAAGTGCCAGCATATCATAATGTCAATAATCCAGCCACAAGTGAACATGTTTGAGTGTCAGTCTGCAGGACGGGGAGGGGGGAGGGGGCTTTGATTGCCACACCAAACACCTTGCCATCATGAAACCCTGCAGGCAGTGGAGGCAGAAAGAGCGCCCCAGCCCCTACCTCTGTGATGAGACTATGGCGGGGGGCACGTGTCATGTGCAGTGGATTTGGTTCATCAAAGCCTCACAATCAAAAAGCACACGGCTGGGCTTATCTGCTCCCAGAGGGAAGAGGGAGCTGCAGCTCTAATTGCTGTCAGGCTGCAGCCATAAGGAGATATTCATATATTCATATAAGATTACCTCTTCCCCAATGATCACCTCCTTCTAATGGCCTCTGTATGTCTCAATATAGTGTGTGGATTAAAGTAATCCATCAGAATTTCAGGGTTTAGGGATTAGGGAGAGGAAGTGTTCAAATGTGACGCGGGCTTGTTTCCCTACTTGGTGCCTTATTTGATCAATGTGGCACTACAAGCTTTGATTATAGTCAGCCAGCCACAAGTGTTGTGTAATTTCAGAGTGGAGTGTTGTATTATTTTAGTCATTAAGGGTTGCAGGGTGGTGACTGAGAATGGCTGAATTACTGTGTGATGGGAGAAATCTCGCATCCGAGCGGGCTCGAGTGTCCTTGGGCCGAGGCTGGGCAGCGTGTTTGAAACAGTACACGCATTTCAAATATCTGTTTGATAAAAAGAAATGTTTCGTAGTGTTGAGAAACGTTCGTTTTAATTGGTAACAAAACACCAATGTGAATACTAAGAATATATTTACCATCTATCTACCAAACCATTTCATTTGGTGCAGTCAGCGTAAGCAGCAGGGATGCACCGATCAGGCCGGTATCGGGCCGATATTCACCACATTAAAGAGATTTTCATCGTCCAGAGGTGAATCCAGCCCATGTTCATTTATATATGTTGAATGTAAAATGTTGAATATCTAAGGTTTTTAGGACAAACACATTAATGGACAAAGATCTATGGAGATTGCTAAAGGTTTAGTTTTATTGTATAAAGTCTTTTCCCCTGTTTGCTAGAGATGCACATGTACCTCTGATGGACTGTTTAATAAATTCATTCCCATTGTTCCTCTCTGGGTGGGATCGCTGAGGGGTTAAATGCATTTTCTTGTCATTGTCATAACAGTCAATGTTTGTGCTCTCAGTCACTGTACATTCATTGTCGTGGTGCACTGTCGACTCCACCTCCACATTAATCCGTGGCCTCATGTTACCCTGCATTAAAATATGGGATCAGGAGTTCTACACCGCGTGTTGTACACGCTGCAGATTTGGGAAAAAGAGTGCACTGGTGTCGGATTAAAAATCGGTGAGCTGAGGTATCAGAATCAGTACTGGGAGAGAATATTGTAATTGATGCAGCCCTGTAAGCCAGGGCAGGTCAGTGAAGAGGTGTATGAAGTGTACAAACAACGCATTGACTGCAGGCCCTCATGAAAATTCACAATCATTAAAACAAAATTTGACCAATATCTATTTAAGAAGAAGTAAAAAAAAAAAGTCTTGCAAATTTGCTGGTACAAAATAATTCAATTCAGAGGCACTCTTACAAGCCCTGGTGAAAAAACCCAAACCCTGTCCTCAGCAAAAACACATGTCCTTGCAAATATATTCATATTCATATGCCTCTCGGGCAGCTGTTACTCTCAGGCTGTTTATCACCACCACGCAGTATTTTGTATGAAAATACACTTTGATGTCCTATGCCTACCCTTGTTTTTAAAGCAACAGAACTGCTTATCATTATCTTACCTTACCATCATGTGGTTAAGAAACCCTGAATTATCACTGGGTGTACAAACCCCTTAGGATCAAACGGACCAACCCTTTTCCATCCATCCATTTTCTGCTACTTATCTGGGGCTGGGTCACGGTCGCAGCAGGCTAAGGAAGGTAGTCCAGACGTCCCTCTCCCCTGCAGTGTTTTCCAGCTCCAGAGGAGTTCCCCAGCCAGATGAGATTCATAATCTCTCCAGTGTTTTCTGGGTCTGCCCCAGTGTCTCCAACCAGTTGGACATACCCAGAAAACCATCAAAGGAAGTCCCCCACGAGGTATCCTGATCAGATGCTTGAACCACCTCATCTGGATCCTTTCACCAAGAATCAGCAGCTCCTCACCTGATCTCTACGGTGTGCCCAGCCATCCTCCGGAGGAAACTCATGTCGGCTGCTTGGATCCATGATCTCATTCTTTTGGTCATCACCCAAACCTCATGGATGAGGTCCTTTCCTTTTACGTTCTGGCTTAGCTCCCTCCTCACCACAAAGGACAAAACCTGCTTTATTGCTGACACCACAACCAATCCACCTGTCACTCTCATGCTCCACCTTAATCTCATTTGTGAACAAGACACAGAGACTAAAACTCCTTCACTTGGGGTAACAACTCATTCCCAAACTCCATGAACCATGGCTTCAAACTGTAGGTGCTAGCTCTTATCCCGACTGCTTCACACTTCCAACAGTGCATGCTGAAGGTCAAGTTGTCATGATGAAGATCTGGTGAACCCAACAGAACCACATCATCGGCAAAGTTGTTGAGGTCCCCAAACTGAACCCCCTCGCCTGGTTATATAATGCTCATAGCAGCCTGCTGTACAAACCCACAGGATTCGCTGGGACACACCATCATAAGCCTTTTCCAAGATCACGTAACACATGTAAACTGGATGGGCAATCTCACTGACCACCCCGAATGACCCTGCAAGGTTAAAGAGCTTTAGCACTGTTCTACAACCAGCACAGAATTGGCCTGGCTCCTCCTGAATCTGAGGTGCAATGACTGATTACAGCCTCCTTTCCTGCAGCCAGCACCCTGGCATAGGCTTTCCCAGGGAGGCTGAGCACCGTGGTACCCTGATAAATGGAGCATTAACCACCATCCATGGTCTGCACCATCCACTGACCTCCATGCACCATTGAAGAGGTGTGTCAGCCAAGAAAGCCCAACAATCCAAGGCTGAAGGATATGGAGATGCTGAAAGCTCCATATTTCATTTACTACAGACTTCAAATTATGAAATCCTTTGATGGTAAAATATGAAATACAACTTTTTAAACATTTTTTGTTGTTATTTTTTCTCCTAGTTAACTGTCTCCTAGTAAACTGTAAGTTAATGACGATCCCCTCGTAGGGTTATAAAGGTCAAGTCACAACCTTGGTCAAAGCCTCCATGTTCATGTCTCCAGTGTGAGAGACGCCTGACCATCCTCATGCCTTTTCCACTTCAGTGTTCAGACAAACTGACTGAACAGAAATGGAACTGAGCCCAGCAGTGACAGAAATATAATCATGAAATCAATTCTTTTTATGGAGAGCGTTTGACAACTTTACAGCAAAGTTCTCTGGAGAGAAGATTAGACAGGATCATGTCACAAAGATAAAAAAAAAAAAGACAACATCCTTGCAGTATCAGCTGACAACATTTCCAGCAAGCTCTTCAGTTTCTAATCTTCAACACTCATTTGAATAACTGCCGTCAATCACTTAGTTTGATCTCTGTCTGATTCCACTGATTATACACCAGGTCTGAGCAGAACGTGTTACTGACTCCTCATCATCACATGACGATGGTGTCTGTGCATGTAAAGAAAGAGCAAAATCTATCAATAACCAGTAAGACCGGAGCATCTCTGCAGCACAAAGCTGCAGTCCTTCCAGCCCTCATAGCAACATTACACGAGGTTGTCCATGTTGTGCTTTATTGTGGATCTGCTGGACATCTTCCTGTTCATACTGGATTTCCTCTTGAATTGTGGCTGAAAGTCAGCAAGACAAACAGTTTCAGTCTGGAGACGACCGTTTTCTAAATGGTCCTGCCACCAAAACCTGTCATTCAGCACTTTCAGAGAGATTTTTTTGAGCATTTTGGCTGCACTAAAAAACAAAACTGGAGAAAAAACAAACACACATAATGAACCTGGATGCATGACACGTTGCCAATAGCTGCTCCAAAGTGTTTTACTGCGAATGGATCACTTACTACTGAAGTTACAAGTCATATTTTCTGTCTTAACTTATTGAAGCTGTCACCATTTCTCCTTTATTCTGACAGCGGTGACAAACATCGCCTCATCTTTGGCGTGTTGCTATTGTTTCTCAGAGACAAACTCGTAGCCGCTGTAATCCACTTTATCATGAGAAGTTCTGACGATTCAAGGAATAGACTAATATTTTTAGCATGGACTGCACAGAAAACGAGTGAAAAATGTTCTTTTATCTATATGAACTAAAACAGAGGAGCACACAAGGAAGGACTGTGCCTCAAAGATGGATTTTTCCTCCGGATGATGACCACAGCGCTGTGGTAAAAATAAGATTACTGCAGCATTTATTTGCTCATATTTGGGACATTAAATTAAAAAATACTCTTTAAATAACTCAAATGTTGGAAGCCATTATAAAACATATCTTTAATATGGTGCAAATATCCAACAGGCACAATATCATAAAGGTCAAGACTGAATACTGTCCCAGAAACCAGGGACAGTATTACAGACCAGACCGATAAAAGCATCCAAAGCATGACCACATTTTCTCATGAAAGCAGCCACTGTTAAATATTGGGAGAGAAATTCATTAATTATATCGGAGAGATGTTTTTGAAATTAGATTTAGGTAGGAGCTGCTGTCTCTGGGTCTGATGTAATCACTACGCTATTTGCTTTTCCAACTGCTGCTTATGTAGCCAGACAGGATGTGATTAAAAGTCCTGTTCAGAGTCTTACATTGATTTGATATGGAGGACATCTTCCACAGCGGCCTGCTGATGTGGAATAATAAAATAATCTAATAATTAGTGACATAAATTAAAAGCAGAGGCAGGCACGCAAACAGCGAACGGCACCGGGATCAAATGTATGTGACAAGTAGACTTAGGGGGAGGAAGCAGGAATAAAAACAAACCACTCTAATCAACATTCAGCTGCACTGTCAATGAATAATGCACTGAAAATCTGGGAACAGACACTGCTGGGCATGACAAACGCTCTGCACCTGCGGGTGAGAATCCTGCAGTGACAGCAGCGAGAATTCAACATATTACAGCTGCACAGAGGGAGACGAGCGGAGTAAAACACTGCCAGGTTCAGGGGCTCGGCTCAGGCTAACGCCAGGGGTGTGAATCAGTGGCTTATGATTAGGGGTGAGGGATACGCGATTATAGAGCACGAGATGATCTAATTCATCTACCGTCAGTAGCGAGTTTTTGCCGAACAGTTAATTCCCTTATAATATTTCTGGCTGTTCTTTTGGACGTTTAAATGCTTTTTTTGCATCGATGTGATGAAGTTTCCTCTTTTCCAGGATTCAAATTTTGCCCTATTTAATGTTTTAACTGCAAGCGTATTCACTAAAATAAACATGTGCACGGGCTCCTACAAGACAAGAAAAGTATGTCGGACTAATTATTCCAAAATAAGAATTATTTCACTGCATGTTGTGATATGATAATAAGTCCATTAACACCTACAATGTCTTCAACAAATGCAATGAACAAAAATAAATAAAGTACATTGTGCTGACTGATGTTAGCCTGAACTCGTCTCTCAGAAGCAGTACTGCTTGGAGTTGTAGTAGTAGTGACATTAGCAGTAGTAGTAGCGACAGTACAAATTGCAAAAGCCAGTTGATTTGTTTAATTTCTTTAAGTACACTCATGCATAATGAACAATCAGAGTGTCATTGCAATGGTTAGATCAATACACCTCTGCCAAAGCTAAAGATTGTGCATGACAGTGTTGGGAAGGCTCCACCTCTGCAGCTCTGACATGTTTGGTTTGTCGATGGTGGACACGATTTAGAGCGAGCTGAAGAAAAGCTCAGTAATCTTAGTAAAGTTTACATCTTGTGATTCAGCAATATGAATCTGTTGGTACAGTGATTAAACTCAGCTGTAACCAAACAGTTCGGGGACTCCAGAAGGTCTGGAAACCCTGAGAGGAGACGCACAAACTTGACTAAAGAAGTCCAGAAGTTAAATTCTTATATTGTCGGTCCAAAGAGCTCAAACATGGTGCAGTCCAAACACAGGGGAGGGAATGTGTCCTCATCACCGTTACACAAATCCACAGTTAGTTGACTGTCCTGCTGCGACGGTTTACACTGTGTCACTCTCGTGTTTTACGCTCTCCTGACGCTCACCTGTCCAACTCGAGGGACGGACTTTTCTCCGCTGTGTCCTTCCTCTAACTTGTTCCCAGCTTGCAGCCCTCTTGTCAGATGCCTTGAGTGTTACTATGTATGGAGGATCAGCCCGAGTGACATGGTCACCTGTCACATCTCTCTCCCTTTCCCTCTATCCCCGTGGCGCACCTGTGACTGTTACCGTGGCAACGGTAACCTGTTGACTCGTGGGGTTTCTGGTGATGGGGTCAAAATCATCTGCACCTGCAGCTGAGGAGCTGTCTGTCAAGTCGACACCTGCCATCGGGCTGTGGACGGACCGCTGGATTCCACAGGAATGACTTCAAAGTTTGAGGATTTTCTGGATGTTTCTCTTTTGATTTCCTCTCGAAGGAGCCTTGAAGAGACGCACGCTGCCTTTGAAGAATTTGCCTCATCTTATGAAGTGTCCAAAAAAAAGATATTGATCACACAGTTGAACAGCAGATGAGGTTATTGACTGGAAGAGGCATGTTCCCAGAGAGGCAGCGAGCCAGTTTTTTAATCTTGTGACACATCATTTCCACTTAAAGGACCAGTGTGAAGGAATTAGCGGATCTAGTGGTGAGGCAGCAGACTGCAACCAACTGAACACCCCCCCCACCCCCGTCCAAGAGTGCAGGAGAACCCACAGTGGCCTTCACTTCGACGTAAAAACACCAAAGGCTGTATGAGATATGAAGTTTTAAACAGCCTGCCAGCTGTTTTGGAGCTGGTGTTACGCACTAATGACAACAGAAGTATGAATATTGTATTCCATCTCTGCCCATAGATCCCACTGAATCCCACACACTGGTCCATTAAAGCGAGAACCAGTCAGAGACCGCAGCGAGAGGCCTCAACATGCAGCATGATGCCGGCTAATGAACATGTGCAGCTGGAACTTCCTGCTTCTGCTCCAGAAATCAGAAAACCTCGTTCAAAGTCCCACTGACATTCACAACAACAGTAAAAACTCAAACTCCAGCCTTGGACCTGAACCTCACTCAACAGTAAGCTGTGCGGCTCACTTTATATTTTCAGATAAGGACGTTTTTTTTTTTGTTTAATTAATATTTCAGTGGACAACATTTCAAATGAAACATCAAAGCTTCACAAAAGGACAGTCTGTCGGCGAGTGCAAGCTTTCAGACAGCGGAGATTACGAGTAAAAGATTAGAAAAAATGACTTTACAGGAGCGCTTTTGGTGAATTTTATGGATACGGACGATGAAATAAGAAGCCATGCTGCCGCGCTTGAGCATTTTAATGAGAGCTGTAGTTTTTTATCTGCTCATGATGGAAACGTTTGGATGGAAAACACCGAGAACAGGCTTGATTCTCTCTGAGTAAGAACCACATGGTACAAGATATTCACGCAGCAACATCTGGAACCTGATGAGTTACTGGGCTTTTTCAATTGTTTTTGGTCTCCACCAGCTCCTGAGAATTACATTTTCTCATATAAGGAGTTAGTTGGTCTATTTTGAATATAAAAATAGTGATTATAGGCACCTTAACGCTGTGTTTTAGCTGAATACACCACTTTAAACATACACAAGGCTCCATTGGTGCTAACTTTTATTGAGACAAGTTTACTTTGAGGAAAATAAGCATTTTAAGACAGAAACCGGATTATGTCTCAGCCTTTTCCAGCTCTCCATCATCTTCCTTTATCTCATCACTTGCTTCTTCAGGCTCTTTATCCAGCTGTTCTCCTCCTCTTCCTCCTTAATCCCCACTGCACTCTCTCACCCCGCTGCCCTCTCTCTCTCAGTGTACTGACCTGGCCCGGGGCTGATCTGGTTGTCATAGAGGTGGATGTCATCTCCGCAGGCGATCGGCGAGTCTTGTCCCTCCTCTCGGCCCTCGCTGCCCTCCTCCTGCTCCACCTCCCGCTGCTCTGGGGACACAACAGCACAGGGTCACCTCCTGGACCTCACCGGCTACCAGGCAGGGCAGCAAACTCACTTTTATTATTGTCGTCATCAGCCGTGGCAGCCGGCGAGTTCGGGAATTCAACTGGTACTTACTGTGCAGTCAGCTCGACTTTTAGGACAAAAGATATCGAAATGATGCTTATCTACATGTCAAAGTAAATAAAGTGAGTCATTTTTAACAAAACAATAAAAATTCAGTAAATAAATTCTTATTCTGAGTGAAGTCTTACGAGAAGAGGTCATATTTTGGGGGATTTTAACCGTATTTGTAAATAAACACAATGACAACAGAGGAGTAAAAACTCCCTTTACTCGACACTTTAAGTAACATCCTGTCAGAACAGTGCTTATGAAAACTTAAGACAGGCACAAAAGATTATTACAAGAAATTATGCTTTTCCGTGACAGCTTATCTGACAGTCGGCGAACCGTCCTGACACCGTCACAAACATCTGGTGCTTAAAACAAAAAAGCCTCCGAATTAAATGCAAATATTGTCTTAGTGTCACCTGAAGGATGTCGTGAGGAGGCTCACTTGTCAAACATAGACTCGGATTTCACTGCAGCTTCCTTCTCCTACCAGCAGCGTATTGTATGTAAAGTTAAAACCAGGCTCGTTGATCGACTTCTTTCTCGTTAATCATTTGGCCTATTAAAGGTCAGCAAACAGCAGAAATGCCCGCGTTTGTCTGACCAACAGTCGAAAAGCCAGAGATGTTCAGTTTCACAGGAGAAAACCGTGAAATCGTCACATATGTGAGAGCTGAGTGGTTTCATCATTTCAGCTCTTTATGCGTGATAATAGGTCAGATTTTGATCTGGTATCAGTGTCAGAAACTAATAAAAGCGTGTTCGCAGAGATCTACGTGCGATTAAATGTGTCAGTAAAAGAGCAAGAGAGCGCAATAACAGGAGCAGCCTGCAGAAAACAAAATGAAAGATATGCCTGATCATTCTGTTATTTACTGTGGATTATCGCTGCTGTCTCTGCGTTATTTACTGGTGGATGTGTACTGTACAAATTCAAGCATAGCTGCCATGTTGTGTTCATGCATCCTGTAAGATATGTGATTTTAGTGCATATTTAACATGCATATATCTCTACATATAATGCATGATGCATGGATATCTGTGAGCAGAGGAGATCTAAAAACCTAAAACGTGAAACAGCAAAAAGAAAATGGCAGGAACGACGCCGGTCAGCGGTTGTTTTGACAAGACGTATTCCATGAATCAGCAGGTAGACGGGTTCTCGCAGGTTTTCTTGGAGTGTAATGAACAGGATTTTGTCTGGTGGAAAGCATCACAGGACCCAGCCTGGAGTCTGTTTGTATGACTCATCCCATCCTCTCCTCCTGACACAGCAGCCCCTTAAATCCCATCCTACAGTAACTAGTGGGCTCCCAAATACCAGCCAGCGACCGGCTCGATGCGACGGGAACAATATCTCGTGCTCGTGCTCTTTATCTGCTGACCTTATCTGTGAGGGGGGCCCAATTTCAGTTCATTCAGTTTGTCTTGCATCAGGATCATCCCTCAGCACTTGACATTATTTGAACCTGGCTGTGTCGTCGCCTTGCCTGCATCCCTCTGTGCCTCAGACTCACCGGCTGGGCTCTGACTTTCAAATCACCTTGGCAGGGAACAGCGGCTGCAGAGCAGGAGGAAGCAACGCTATCAATTCTGGGAAAAGTTTTTAAATGTTCATTACTTACTGACATTAATCTGCTTATTTCTGCTATTAAATTCCAAATGTGCAATTCACCATTCAGAACCGGGGCTGGCTGTACTGAAAATCACAATCTGGATTATTTTCGCAGCATCAATCGGACAATAAATTGAGTCAATTCTGCAGCATTTGAATTCAGGCGAGCTGCGCGGGAAGCCAAGCTCAGTATCTGTGGCCAGTCAATACAAACACGCAACATGTAGAAGGAACGAGGGCTGTTTGGTATGAAAGCACTGAATGATTGATGTGTTTCCTTCAAACGGTGTGCAGCCTTCTGCGGCAGCCTCAGAGATGCACAGAAACACTGCCGCGGCACGTTTGCATCATTAAAGACGTTTGAAACTTTCATGCTTTGTGTTGTGAGAGGACTGATTGAGAGCTTGGTGCCACAGCAATCCCCTGAAGATCAATATCAGCTCAACCAATCAGCTTGTGGTGGACGCTTCAAATACGGATGCTGCAAAGAAGCTGCAGAGTCTCAAACATGGACGCTTATATGGTCACAATCTGCCTTCTGCTCCTGAGTGACGGTGCTGAACAAAGGCCTGAAAAGTGTTTCTGCACAACATTATGACGTCACAGTGAAGCTGACCTTTGAGCTTTTTGGATAGAAAATGTCATCACTTCATCATTTTATCCTGAGGTCATATTTCACCTGGAAAATTCCAAATATTGAGTGCGACTGTTTGATTATCTACGACCTAAAAAGATCCCATGATAAGACAGGTCAGGCTTAGCACCTCTGCTCAACCATTTCCTCCCTGAATTAAGCCCTAAAATCCAATAATTCACCTTGAAAAACAACCTGTCGCACAATCACCTTCATGCATCACCTCAGAGAGGTCTCTCAAATTATTTCCACGGCAATTTCACTTTATTTTTCTCATGTTTCATTTGTTTTCCCCGCTCTGCACACATTGCATGTTTTTCAATGGGTTTTTTTATGTGATTTCACCCGAAAATGTGCAGCCGTAATCAGATTCAGTCGCTCACAGCTGCTTGCCGAGCACACTACCAGCTGATATATGATGGTGACTTATCTACTGATGAAGAACATAAGAAGGCACCTGGACATCAGGATGCAACAAATGCGATTTTTCATGTCAACCAGATTTCCAGACCGCTCTTCACTGACGAGATCTCTGAGATGACGCTGGTGGATAATGCTTACGTGCCAACAATAATGTAATTGCATTTATATCCTGATAAAGGGTTGCCTAATAAACACGGCTGTGTTCGTCTGCAGCAGGGGGCCCTCTGTGAATCTGCTGAGTGAATCTGTGTGTTGCAGGAGGGGAATAATTGGCTGCGGGAGACAGGGAGATCCAATGCAAGCATATTCTGTCCCGACTGCTTGTGCTGCACATACTAATTGGGCGCCTCTCCTTGGCTTGAAGGTAATGAAACTGCCGTTATCATAACAGCCGGAGCAAAGTTCATTATTTATATCCAAATGCAGTGAAGTGTGAGAGCTGGGAGAGCTTCCTGTGTCTGTCCTGCAGCTCCAGCCTTTAATTCACATCCTTCACACTGTACAACACATGTTATTTTCAACATTCATTAAAAAAAATCCCTCTACTTCTTCTGCCATCACGACGAGAGGATCACATGTTCACAGTCCATCTCCAGCTCATCGATCTCTTATCACTGGCTGCTTTGTTTTCCACCTCTCACAGCTGGCTCATGCTGAAAATGTAATGCGCTTCCATACGTCCTGGCGGAGGCTCAGACTCACCCATTTCTTGAAAGAAGTATCCATTCTTGGACATCCCAGAGGGAGGCGCCTCTGCAGAAGAGAAAACAGAGAAAGACAGTAATCACTGAGGTGAAACTGGGCAACTGTAACAGGCTGCAGGGAGCCATTTTCAGCCTGGAATCAGATTATTTGTTATTATTTTTACACAGAAATCGCTGGGATGGGAGATGATTACAAAGTCAGATTCAAGCCGTTATTCGACCTTCGTTGGTCATTCAGTGCTGAGGTTCAGGAGGGAAACACCTGTGCATTCAAATGTCAAACATGTCATGATTGAGGAAGTAGCTCGTCATTCACTTCCTGGCCATTAGGAGACATGACAAGCTAACTGAGACAGAAGTCTGTCTGTCTGTCTGTCTGCCTGTCCTTCATCTTCTCGACAGCTGTTCGTCCGATCCACTTCGCACTCGGTGGGTGTATTTCTGAGGACCTGAGGAAGCGAAGTGTCGAGTGGGAGCTCTTGAGATTATCTATTGTTGTTGCTGTGCATCTCCCTCCGTCTCTCTCTCTCTGAACCCACCCAGTCGAGGCAGATGGCCGCCCACCTAGAGCCGGCTCCTGTTTCTTTCTGCCTGTTAAAAGTTCTTCCTCGTCGCCTCCGTCACCGAGTGTTTGCTCACGTGGGAATTGTCGGATCTTTGTAAATTAAAGAGGACGGTCTGGACCTGCTCAATATGAAAATGAAGTGAGATGTACAGGGCGTGTTTATCACACAGCCGAACGGCATGCTGGGTACAGCTCGCCCTCGGTCCCTCGTGACAGGACATTCAAGAACAGATGAGACGTGTTAGATTCCCGCAAAGTCCTCTAAGATCGCCGTTTTGTTTCGCTAAACTCAAGCAGAAGAGTGCGAAATGACGATTTCAGATCACGAAGGATTAAAAGGTCTCTGTGGTTCGCTTGTTTTTGAATCGCCCTAGATGCTGCTCTGTTTCATGCCTTCCCCAGAGACACACTAATAAACCAGTGAAGGAAAACAGCAGGTCCTGCCTTGTGCTTCTTCCCTTCCCCCTTTTTATGTGCCAACCTAACGGCATGGACGTCAACATGGGGGAGTTGGTCCATAAAAAGAATCCGACCTTGGCACCGTGGAACTGGTTTGGATTTCTACAAACCGACAAGGTTTGCACGTCGGATGGCGACACAGTCAGACAGTGAGCGGATCCCACATGAAGGCATCAGCTCCAAGCACGCAACCAAACAAACAGCTCTGATGAAGGCCTCTGAGAAAGACGGAGAAGGACAAGAAGGAGATGGAGGGAGGCGACTGATGCAGAGACATTACGCAACGACGACACCATGTGACGCCTTGTTACCTTGTGGGGCCGCATTTTAAAAACAGGGAAATCAGTTTGACTGTGCTGTTCAGTCACTTGCAAACATGAAAAAAAATCTTAATATGATGTTTAGTAACGTTTCAAATATCAGCAACGTAACTTCTGGATTGAGCGCTTTTGTTCCTGGAAATAGCCTGATCCCAAACTGCTAAACAGCTAACAGCGAGCTGTTAGTAATGACAGATTATCTCACGGTCGTTGTTCAGATGAATGCTGTTCCTCCAAGCAGCAGCTTTTTGGTTTTTGGTTTTTGTTCTGCTGCTCCCGTCAGCATCATCCGTCGCCGCCTTCCAAAACCATCACAAAGCATTTCCTGTGGTTTACATTTGGTTAGCTTTGGGTACAGGATGACTTGGCTGAGGTGAGGGAAAGGTCACGCTGCAGTTCGGATCCTCTCACCGTAAGTTCAGCGGTACTGCGCTAAGTAACGTTGGAGGTGCTGTTCAAGTTACTGAAAATCAGTAAATACTCACTAGTTACTTCTCTCAAAAGTAACTGAATTACTTTACTAATTGCTGCATATAAAAGTAATTAGTTACTCGGGAAAGTAACCGCTGAGTCACTGCTTCAGCTCTTATTACCGTACATGCAGCTCTATTATTGTAGTGATGCTGTGGCTCAGCGTGGGACAAGAATTTCCTCTATCATTGCTCACATTATCACTGCTGTGAATGGAGTTATTAAGACTCCCGACCAGCAGAGGGCAGCAACAACTTGAGTTCCTACCTGTAAACTACACCTGTATTGTCCTGGTTGGAGGGTTGGATTTGGTAGAAAACACCCACAGGATGCTGGATTGACCAAACTTTGCTGCAGTGGTTCATAAATAATTGGATTTGATGAAGTTTCTTAGATTTATATTAGAAACACTTAAATCAAGTACGATGAAGAGGAAGTCTTGCGCCACCATGAGGTCACCTGACCTGAGGTTGCATTTGTCTGCAGCCGTCAAGACAAAAGTGACGAGCACATTTAAATTTCAGCGATCGTGACTGCAAGTAATAGATTACATTTCAAGCAGCGGACTTACTTTAACCCCTAACCCTGAATGTCGTGATACACTGAATTCTGTGTGCCTCTGAACAAATGACTGAAATGACTAATGGAGCTGCAAACATGCTGCTGCTGAGACATTTGAGCACTGATTGATTTGAACTTTGTAAAACAGTTCAAACAACCTGAACAGGAGAGCGTCTGACTGCTTTCAGCCTGATCAGATTTGTGTAAATGCAGCAGCAGAGAGAAAAAAGCTGGTAAACAGTGAAAATGCGTCTGTGCTGTTTGGGGAAGCCTTCCCTCCTAACGGGGCCACAGCTGTCAAAGACTCTCTGAGCAAGAGTGAGCACAAACTGGGCAAGCCTGCAGTTCATCCAGAAGGTGAAAGGAGGAAGAATTCCCTTCAGGGGGACTTCTTATCAGCAGAACGCAAAGGCTTCATCCGGACACATTCATCAGGTGAAAGAAACGTTAACAGGCGGTGATTATACGCAATACACACTCTTTTCATGAGCAAAGGTCTCGACTTCGCTCACACGTTCAGCGATAATCCACAGCGAGTTTTGCTTCCAGGCAAGAAATCATTTCGTGACGGTCGGTGCAGCGTTTTTAAAATGGTGGATATCTCATTTTGGAATTAAACTTAATCTGGTGAAGAGCTCCACCAGCGACACACAGAGAGGGAGTTTCAGAGTGTTTGTCACGCGGCCCTGTGGACGCACGCAGCATGCGGACGGCGCGGAGAGACCAGGCGGATACGGAGGGGGGGTACTTTGAAGGTTACTGAGTCGTCGTAGGCTGGGGGGGTGACTGCGAGCGACCTGTGTGGGGCTTTTCTTCAGCATTAAACCAATATGTTTACATATTCATCCCATAACCAAAGATCAACAGCACGTCTCGCGGGTATTTCCCTGAAAATCAAAGCCATCGCAGACAAAGACGGGGGGGTGTGAACGTGCGATCCAGAGGAGGGACGTCAGGACGAACACGATCTGTCCCCCTGAAAGGATTCTTTGATGTGACAAAGACGAGCGTTCGAACGCGGTGTACAATTTTAATTACAAAAAATGTTCCTTCACTCTTGGGGTTGAGCGCGGAGAGCAAAACCAGCTCAAGAGTAAAAGAAGCAGGGATTCATTTATCCCCCGAACAATCAGTTTGTTTTAATCTACACAGGTAATCGTGTGGCCTCTCGGGTCTCTAATAGATATTTGCATGTTTTTTTTTCTCTGTGGCACTTTGACTCATTTCATGTATTTTTAAATCATGTGTGCAAACCTTCTCTGTGGAATACAAACACATTTAACAGTTTGACATTTTGGGAAATATGCTTATTTGCTTTCTTGCAGAGAGTCGCCCAGAGTGCTCCACCGGGGGCGTCTCTGTGTTTTTTTCCATCCTACAAGCTGCTGCAAACCCCACTGGGCGTTTCAGAAGCAGAGCGTTTTGCCTGCCTGATTTTGTTCTTTTTTAATCGTGTTTATCGTTGATGTGCAAGTCTGCGCAGGGTGTTTTATTTTGAAAATTTACTGGATTCTCTACACTGTTCCTGTGTCTGACTTCCTGTCTGACTCTATCTGATCTGTGCAGTTGAGAAACACTTGTGGGACTCCTCTGAGATCTTATCTTATCTTAGTAGATAAGATCTTTACATTTGGACAGAGCCAGGCTAGCTGTTTCCAGTCTTTATGCTAAGCTAGGCTAACCACCTAAGTGCTCCAGCTCCATCTTTAATGGACTGATCCTGTATCAGAGAGGTCCTCTTCTCACCTAACTCTTGTTAAGAAAGGTAATAATCCCATCCATCCATCCATCCATCCATCCATCCATCCATCCATCCATCCATCCATCCATCCATCTTCTCCTGCTTCATCCAGGGCCGGGTCACGGGTAATAATAATAATAATGATAATAATAATAATAATCCCATTTCCAAAAAATGTCAAACTGCTGTATGTCTTTAAAGGAAAAGGAAGCAAATGAAAATTAAACAACTGTTCCTGAGAAGAGAGAAACGCCTCGAAATGAGACGTAATGGAACAAACTGATTTATTGGCCCAATGCAGCGACCTTCAAGACCATCTGTCGGACTGGTTACTAATGGGAAAGACTTTTAAATGTCAGAGACCTTTACTGTGTACGTCCTTAATTCTGGCCAGTAACTCTCTGACACTTGGCGATAGTGTGAAAAATACCTCGGCTGACGGCTGGTTTACAGAGGGACTGCTCCTCGCTGGAGCCACGGGGCGAACGGCGCCAGGTGAGCTGGCTGAGGCTTGCTTTTCATGGGGAACTCAACTAACAATGAAAACAAGACTTTTTTTTTGGATTTATGGAAACTGTCAGCAGGAGAAAGCTAGTCAAACAATGTGTTTTCAGAACAAAAGCAACACAAATCATCTGCCCTCATCTGGGTTACGCTCTTACCATAAACATGTGGGAGCGTTTCCCCGACATCCGCCGCCGCTTGTTTATTACTGCCTGTGTTTGACTGTGATGTCAGTCACATAAACACACATTTTCCCTCCACCTTCCTGCACGGCAGCACGGGTCGATCGCACCGCCGTCACGAAGTCTGCTTCACCTGCAGCTACGGCATCAAACGCACCTTTAAGAGCACTCAGCTACACCGTCTGCGCAATGGATATACAGAAATATACAGTATTTTGAGTTATTTAAATCTATTTTCTTACTCTTCCTCCCTTTTCCTGTGCTTGTCTCACACACACACACACACACACACACACACACACACACACACACACACACACACACACACACACACACACATCGTTCTCAGCTATAATAAGGTAGTAATATTATTATTGTTGTTAGTATGATTACTAGGCCCCTTTCAGAGATGCACCCGTTTTCGTGAATGCAATGTCAATTTCACGTCTTTTAACATAAACGTAAAGGCTGCAGGTTAAATAAGCCGAGACACTAAAAGCACGTCCTGTTCCGCCTTATTAGGAGCGCTGCAATAACTGTATCACTCAGTCATGATCTCTGAGGCGTCAGTCTGATGAACCACAAAGTACTGAGCAGGCAGTTTTACAGAAACTTCTTCCCTCCTTGCAGCGTGGAGGAAGTGGTAGACAAATAAAGATAAAGATGTATGACCTCAATGATAAATAAGGCTGCATCTGATTCATTATTTTAGTTTCTCTTTTGATTAAGTCCAAGAAATGCCAAAATATTGTCAACAAAAATAGCAAATCTGAATATTTGAGAGGGAAGAAGCAACAAATATTTGATATTTTTGGTTGAAAAATACAAAATTTTCAGTCAAACTACTTTTGATTAATCAACTAATCAGACCAGCACTTCCTGTCGATATTTTCAAATCAAAAGTATCCGGTGAAACACTTCACGGCATGTGAGCAAACAGGAATTAGAGTCACAACTTCAGGCCTCCTCGGGCATCGTAAAGTAGGCCACAGGATTCTCTGTCTAATAAATAATGAAGTTTGTGAAAACATTTATTGGGAGATTCACTGGAGACGACGCAGCCTGAGAGGACAGCGATCGCCGCTTCCTGTCCTGCACCAAAACATCACAGCCCAAACTCCTTTTATTACCAATTAATCTGCCAGTTATTTTCAATCCGTCTGCAGTTTGCTGGAGCTCGAAGGCGACGTCACGTCTCGTTTTGTCCGAAAAGTCCAAAAAATGGTTACAGTAATGCAAAGACGAGGACAGGCTGCAGATTCTTACATGTGAGGAGCTGCAACCGTCAAATGTTTGGCATTTCTTCCTGGAAAATTACCCAAATAGCTGCCGATTAACTGATTATCAATCAATTCATTGACTTCCTCGGCGGCGTGATCATAAAGATTCATGCGCTCCGTCCGTATTGAGCTGTTCAGACTGACAGATGCAGGAAGAGACTCACGCTGCCAAAGTGACAAGAAGTTGCTCAAATCAAGGCTAAATGGGCTGCATGTGCTTATTTCTGCCCGATGCGTCGTCTTCTCAGGCAGGTTTTCTGCCCGATGCGTCGTCTTCTCAGGCAGGTTTTCTGCCCGATGCGTCGTCTTCCCAGGCAGGTTTTCTGTTGGTCTACTGTCCTTAATGAACTTAAGGTATTGCAGCTTCTTGGTGAGACAAATGTGCTTGTTTTCAGTCTGGCTGCACTTCTTCCAAACTACACATTTTTACATAACGTTGTTTATTCTAAGCAATATTTCCACCATAAATCGTGTCCGCAAGCCAGATTTTCCCTGTTGAATACAAACAAATTTAAGGGAATAGTTTGACGGGCGTCTCCGTCATCGCCTGATTTTGTTAACTGGCTCACATTTTGCTGATTTGGTCATTTTTCCTTGTGCTTCTACTACGGGCAAGCAGGCTTCGTAGTTAAATGGTTTCTTTTCTCACGTATGTTTTAATTGTGTTTATTGTGTTTTTGCTGCTTTTGTTCCATGTTTGTGAGAGCTGAGTGTTTGCAGTGTTGACGGATTCTCTGCTGTGAGATAAAGCTTCACTTTACGATCAAATAAAGAGCTTTGTTCTAAATTTAAGCACCCAAATAAGGAACATTAAGTCAGGTAAAATAAATAAGACTTTTATTTTGTGGAGGCGAGTAACTAAAAAATGTTTTTGCTGAATTTTCCTCTTCAGTTCGGACAGACAGACGTGAAATGAGCTGCGGTTCAGACAGCCTTATTTGTTTCTGTTACGAGTTAATGCACCGTCTCTGTCTGCCGTAAAGGCCTGCACACACATGCAGATAATTGTCAGACAGAGCTGATTAAGGTCCTTTACATAGTTCACGCTCTGATGGTCCTTTAGAGACGGGCTCATTAGCAGTCATGAAGGCTGTTCTGTTGTGAAATCAGACGTAGATTTGTTTAAATTGAGACAGACTGACGACCCAAAGAGTCACTGAACATTGAGAGGTTCAAGGACACCAGGCCCTGCGAGGGAAAGGGACAGACACTCCAAAACAGTCAGAAAACTCAATGCTTTGTGCAGACGACCTGACGTGTGCATGCAAAGTTAAAGCGTTATCAGTTCAGAGACTGAGGTCAAAGATCCAAAGCACATTCACAAGCTTCAGTGGTTTTTGCATTGGAATAAAAGATGCAGTGGAATAAAATGTATCGCACACTATTTTCATTTGTAAGTTCAACAAGCCTAAGAAATATCTAAAGGCTGAAAGGCTCAATAAGAAAACAGATAAATAAAATAACATTTCGGTGTTGTGACAGCAGATCAAATAACGTGCATCAACGAAGCGTTTGCGTGGCGCTGATCTCGTATTCGATGCATTTTGAGAAACAGAAGTCGGATCTGGGCACCACAGCAGATTAAAGTAACGTACTGTGCTTCAGCATCGTCGACTCTCCTGCAACACCTGCATCAGATCACAGCGATGATGCCGTTTACAGAGTCGCTGCAGATGTGATTCCTACCGGCTGTCTCCTAAACTTCATGCTTCTTCCTCTTCTTCTTTTAATTTGACCTTGCTGATGCAACACAATTTGTGAAATAGTTCATTTTCCTGTACTTTTCACTGAAAGAGTTTGAGCAGGCGTAGATATTGATATGCAAAGTCTGAATCTCTTCATGCTAAATGAGGACGGCAGTATCGATGTACAGGTGCATATTTCTGTCTTTATGCTGCCTTTAGGTGCACATGCAGGCAGTACGGAAATAAGAGATGTGTAACAGTTGGTTTCAAAATGTGCTTTGTGCAACTGAATTTGGTCTGAGTAACAGAACAAACAGTGTGGTGAACAGGAAAAGAAGAAGAAGGCAGCTGGTGTCACTGAAATGAACTAAGCGACTACGAGATGTCCAAAAAACAACAGACATTTAACTGAATGTGAAGAGAAGAATTTTCTCTGAGATGCGGCTTGAAGCGAACGACGAACGCGCCGAAATGTGGTGCAAGATCTGACGCTCATGTCTGCATGTAGCAGATAAACCAGGTGCACATGTGGCTAATGCTAACAAACACGCTGGTCAAGCTGGAAAGCCCACTTGCTTGTTTTCCTCCCGGCATTTCAAAGCTCCTCTGTCCTCCTGTGCTGAGGATGCTGCTTCATCACAGCAGCTGTGGGGTGAACGTTTCAGGTGCATACTGATGTGAGGGGGAACGTGGGCGATGCAGACCATCGCACATCTATCAGAGGAGAGTTAAGAGCAAAGTCGCCGTCCTCTGAATTTTTGGGGGCTGCTCTTTGACGGATCGAGGACGTCACAAAAACCATCGCGCAACTCAACAGACACCACTGTGACGGAGCCGATGCTTACAGCTAGTGAGAATGACTCGGTCCAAATACTGAACAGATGGATCCAGACAACATCAACACGCAGGTCTTTTCAGCTGCCTGCTCAACCAGAGACTGGGAGGCGCATCTTCATCACCGACCATGCAGGAAGATGAAGAGAAGAACAGTGAGGAAGACTGGTTTATTACAACTACGACTGGGGTATCAAAGTCCAACTCCTGGAGCTCACCTGAGTGACTGACCCCTGATTACAGCTATGAGCCGATAAAGAGCCTTAGATCTGGCCCACGGTCTGTGATCACGACTAACAAATAGAGTTTTTCCTTTAACATGATAACAGATTGAGAACAAACCAGAATAAATGTGGAGGAACCAAACTAACTTCCTCCTGGCTATTATAACGCAACCTTACAATATCTCACATCTACAAATGAGAAAGGAAAGTTTCCCTGCACATTTCAGATTAATTTCCTAAAGGTATTAAAAGCCACTTGAGCTTATTTATCCTTCAGAATCAATTACAGAGTCGTCGCTCACACAACGATGAAGTAAGTACAAGCAGTGGTTAAAAAGAAGTGACTGGCTCCTCCACGAAGAGACGCTTTAGACGATCAGGTCCTGCAAAAAAGAGACGCATGCAACCATCTGCAGAAAAGAGGAAGCTGTCGACTCGCAGGCAGGAAGTCAGGGCTGGTTAGAATAGAGTCTCACATGCGTCTCATCACTTTCGCTGATGCGTGTGCGTGTTTGTGAGTCTTGTCCTTAAAGTCGGGCCTTTCATCATCGTCCGACGTATACATGAGGGAAATGTCTGTCAGTCAGCCGAGTTTACATGTCACAAACCCACGAGCGAGAGCGTCTGCTCCGCTCGTCGCTTCACGCCGTGTCAGCGTACGCCACATGACAAAGCCTTTCTTCCAGATAAACCCAAACTTTCGTCTGATACCAGTTATCTGCAAAAAAGATGGCAGGCAGCCGCTTGTTGCCTTTGCAGCGATTGCGGTTTCTGCATCAGTTTGACGACGAGCAAGTAAGCAACAGCTGTTTGACAAAGACAGACAGAGGGGCTCGGCAGAGGAAGCGTTACCTGAGATGGTTTCCTGATTTATGTCTCTGGGACCACAAATGCCTGTGTGGGCTGCAACTCAAACAGCGGCCGACCCGTCCCTCTGCTCCCAATCCCCTTTTTTGATCCTCATGTTCTCAAAAGAGAAAGAAAGTGAAGGCAACACGACTTCCACACATCTGCACGATGCGTTCAGGGATAGTTTTAGTGATTCGGATGCCCCAGGCAAAGATTGAGACGCAGCCCACGCGGTGAGGAGTGCGTGCATGCCCACATTTAATCTGATTTACCACCTCTGTTATCAAGCCACAGAGCACCATTACAGCTAAACGCTGCAGGAGGCCCAGGCCTTCCCCACCTGGCCTGACGCAGTCACACAGAGAACCAAACGATTTCCAGGCAGCTTGTTTCAGCAAACAAAGCCAAGAGAGGATCCTCCATAAACGCCCATAAACGCTCTTCACTCATTAAAATAAGACAATGGCGCCAGAGAAAGATTAGAAGCACACACTTCACACTGTAATTTGCTGAAACTGGGTGCAATCACAAGTCTCGTGAATGGAACTCCTTTTCCTAATTTTAATGGAGAAGCGGCAGGATGGATGTATTTTGAGCTGAAGTACAGTATCAGCGGGGTTGCGAGCTTAAATAATGGCCATCACCTCTAATCCCTGTTAAAAGCAGCAGGCGGTTTAGAAGTTTAGAGAGGAGCAAGAAACAAATATACATCACCGAGTACTAATAGAGGAATAAAATGAGCTTTGCAGGTTGAATTTACATTTCAGGACACGCATACATTCCTCTCCTCTTGAAGTGTTATAAAAAGGATATCCGTGTGCTTCAGATGCAACTAACAAGCTTGTAAAACACCAAAATGTGTTTCCATCACTGCTATCTGTTGCCTACATTGTTTGCTTGAGATTAAAAATGATTTTCACGAGCAGAGCGGTGACATTACATCGCAAACGCAGCGAGAAAAGCCACAAACTGATGGCCAAAAGTGAGCTACTTATTGCCGAGATAAATCAATAAAAGGGTGCATTTCTACAGGAAGGTACCCACGCTGTTTGACCTTCATTTAATTACACAGTGTGTTTCTTGAAGACTGCAGATGTAATGCACATTCGGGCTGCCGTTTGATGGCTTAAGGTATTTTAATCAGCTGAAAGGGAAGGACCTTATACACTCTACAAGCAGTTGTGGATGACTTTATTGCTAAGAATCACTCATTACTCCAACTCAGCACAGACTCGGCTTTAAAAAAATAGCATTTTGATGTGCATTTAAATGTTCCACGCCAGCAGAAAGTCAACTGACATGACCCTCGGTGTGTCTGTAAAGCAGGCATTCTGAGCCAACCCCCCTCCCCTTGCAGGCTGATCTGTGCAGGGCGGTGCGCTGCAGGTACATGCAAAACAGATGCCAGAAGCCCCAGGAGGGACAAACCCTGGAATTTAAGGGAGAAGTGAGGCTGAGAAGTGAAGAGGGTAAGAGATTAAAAGGTGCCCCTGCTGCGTTTGTAGGGGAATCTACGAGGGCTGGGCCGGCACCGAGGAGGGGGCCGGGCCTTTTGTTGGCTAATTGTGCCCACAGGCTGTCTTGGCACCCGTCCTCTCTGGAGCCGTGGTCGTTGAGAGAGCCCAGGCGGAGAGGGAATTCCTCCCGATGCTCCACTCTGAGCGGCTCTGTTTGCTCGTACACACGTTTTAAACAGCAGGCCCACATTTGGCCTTTATTCGTCTTTTTACTCTGCTGGAATTTTAAAGAACTTCAGTCGGCACGCTAATTCCACACACGTTGTAAATGGCAGTTTACGGTTCACATGGTGTTTCCCAAGAGGTGTGGGGGCACAGCCTGAAGTCAGGTGAGAGGGCATGAACCATCCTGAGAACGTTTCCTCTGATGCATTTCTGTTTTTCATGAATAGGCTGTTGGCGGTCATGCGACATAAATTCAGATGGAGGGCAGGAAGTGGAATCCGTAACGGACGATGAAAAGATGAGAGGATGGCAAAAAAAGAAAACCAGAACAGATGTTGGATGTGACCCTTAGGTGATGAAGAAGAGCAGCCTCGGTACGAAGCGCTCCAGGTCTTTTTTATTGTCCTGTGGATTAACTGAGCAGCAAACGTTCAGCGTAGCACTGCTGAATGTTGACGTTTATATTACAGCAGGTCGCAAAGATCCAGTGAAACGCCACTAAAGATGCTGGCTACGTTATTTACATTCAGCTGTCTTATGCTAAGCTGTTAGCGCTGGTTTAACAAGTTTTAGTCGTGTTACTCGTAGCTGTAACTTAAAATCTACCACCATAGAGCTAAAACTATAGCTAAACCATCTCCACCGTTATCCGACTCTCCTCCCGACCGCAGATGGTTAACAAGTCCTTTTTTCTGACACTGTTCTGCAATTTCTCACATTTTTCACCTTTATGAACAACAACTTTTTGGTACTAATTATTTGAGCGACGGTAAACAACGCAAAACATCAGCATGTTGAGCGTGTGTTACAGCGCTTCCTACACGGAAATTCACTTCCTGCCCTCCATCTGCAGCTCACGCCACAACAGTGACGTCAAGTGCAAAGAACAGATTCAGGTTAACAGCAAATTAAACTTGTTCCTCATCATGTCGACTTATATGTTTATTAGAAAGAGATATGGAAACTTCCATTTGGAAAAAAAACTGATGACATTCTCCACACCAAGACCCACAGATCAGCTAAAGGAAAAATGATCAGATCATAACTTGCAGCCTTTATTAAACCCTCAAGAGGAGAGATATATCCGCATTAACTTCCTGGGTGACAGCTGCTCTACGCCAAGCTCCTCCCGAACACCTCCGATCATTATCCCACCTCTGAGGGAACCTGCAGACTCCTTATGAAGGAGTGCGACTGCTTGCGTTTGAGATCTTATCCTTTCCATCTCCAGGTGAGGCCAAATCCGCATCACGCTGGCCTCTGGAGGAGCTGGTGGTGAGGGGGCTCCTCTGTCATCTTGTTCCAGATAAGCAGTCAAAACTGGATGGTCCGATTGCTCAGGTGAGAAGCCACTCTGGCGCATTTCTGCAATACTGTAACCACAGAGCGAGGCGTAGTTTCAAACCAAAGCAGGCTTGGGTGATGTAATATGTGGAGGAAACATGCTTTGGCTTGATGAACAAATCTTAACGCCACAAGGTCACGGTCACGCTCGTCCCAGCTCCATCTGGACAAGTCTCTCGTCACATTCACAGTCTCACGCTTTCACACTCATTTGTCAGCGAAAGCCTTCCTGTAGCTCAGCTCATACATACCCTGCGATGTTAACTCACCCTGAATCTTAAACCACAGCAGCGAAAAGATGAGATATAGATCTCAGAAGCCGGCAGTCAATAAAACCTCACCTTTCCAGAGGTGACACATTTACTGTAGACGTGAAGCTGCATTTTTAGTCAATACTTCAAACCAGAGCAGACATTATACAACCACTAAGGAAAAAACACAGTGAAACACAGCGACCAACAAAAAAACACTTTCTGAACGATTGGTTGATCAGTTCATTGACAGAAAATCAATCAGCAGCTATTCTGGGAATCACTTAATTCTAATTTTTTAAGCAAATTTGCTAAACATTGCACATTTCCCTGGTTTATTTGATATTAAACTGATTCTGGACTGTCAAAAAAAAGACTTCACCTTGGGCTTTAGTTATCTGTGACGGCCACTTTTCAGTATTTTATGACCAGTTTTCAGACAGAATGAATAATCAGTTTGTTGAGAGGATGAGCCGAAACTAACCATTATCATCAGTCCTTATTGTACACTGTTTTCAAGGGATTTAATAATAAGCTTTTGAATTATGCCAGTTGTTTTTTGGTTTTCACCAAAAAACACCAAAAATATTTCCTCCTTGTCTTGCATGGGATGTCCGGCCACATGCATCTGAGCGCTCATCAGCATCATCTGCAGGTTATCGATACGTTTTGCCATTAATTAAGCCCTTAAAAGATTCCACTCAGCCGAACGAGCCTGTGCCGTCCTCCAGCCAGACATCCGAGGTAAACACCACATTATTTGATGCATGCTTTTATCCAAAGAACCTTGAAGTACAATGAGTCACATCGATGGAAAAAAACCTCTCCTTGAAGCAGATTGGTAGGAATCCTCATTCAGACTCGAGGGTATAATGGAGCGCATGTTTGCAGCGAGCTCTCCAGCATGTTTTCAGCCAGGGATGCTGACGCTGTTAACACGGATATGTCGAGAAATCAAAGTTCGTAACTCCACACTGTGACACTAATTACAACACTTAGGTCGTTTTCACACCTGACCAAGCGGACTCGGTTCGATTGGGGAGCTGAAAGTCGCAGCACTGTTGCTTTTATCACTTGTTTCGGTTCTGCTTTCACGCTGTGATTTCTAAAGCGCACCGAACTCTCAGAGCAGCATCACGTGGTTGAAAGGGGCGCTCGTCGATTGGACAAAGTAGGAGGGGAAATCCCTCCCTCCCAGCCCGGCAAAACAACAGTGAATGCAACTGTTCCTATAACGCTATCGTAGCTCGTCAGGGATTGATTCTGTTATTTTTCTAACTTTGACGATCTAACGTGACAACAGATGAGCTCAGAGTTTAAGGACTGTGACTGTTGGTAGTTGTGATTTGATTTTGTTTAAATATGCCAAATTGTGAATTTATGGGTTATTGTTGTTCAGACAGTTGAGCTAAGCTAGCTAGCAACTGCTAATTTCAGCGGTCACTCGTTGCCATAGCAACAGTAAACATTCACGTAAGGACTAATGAGCTGTAAACAGAGATGCAGAATCAAGCTAGATTATAAATACAGATGAGATACGTTGTGTTTTAGCATGCGTATGCACTGCGTACAGTGTCACTACGTACATTTGGTCCTGTGTTTGGTCCGGTGAGCTTTCACACTGCATATGAACCAAACCGGGGTTCACTTGGAAGCGAACTGAGACCCACGTTTTCAGGCGGACCAGAGTTCGCTTGTTTGGTCCGCACCAGAGTTCAGATGAGCTTTCACACCTGCCCAAACGAAGCAGACTATCCCAGTAAACGAACTCTGGTCCGTTTAAAGCGACCAAACAGCTCTGGTGTGAAAGCGACCTTAATGTCAATAGATCGTCGTTAAATTGGGGATCCTGCTCACACTAGTTCTCATCACTGGCTGTTTAATCCGTGACGTCACTTCAGACGCTGCACATCGTCCCATATTTCCGTCCACGCAGGAGACACTGCTCAAGCTTCTTTTCTAAACGTTAGAAAAATCAAAATGAAGAACTGAAAAAATGACTTTGACTGTTTGACGGGCCGCTGGCTCGGCCGCAGACAGCTGTGTCCCCGGGCTGGCGTCTGACGTCGATGATGTCACAGCCTTGGCCACGAGGCTGGCTACGAGCGAGCTGTCTGGCAAGCAGGTGGACTCTGGCTGGGCTGATGCTGGACAGCAGCGCGAGTGTGTGCACTCAGCCATGCTGCTGGTGTGTGTGCGTGGGAGTGTGTTTCTATCTATCCATCGTACATCCGTGTGTATATTAGTCTGTAAGAGTTTTAAAGGGATCGTTCATGCAGAGTTGCTTCAGGTGAGGTGCAGCGGGGCCATGGCCACAGGTAAGCCTGACCGAGCCGGTTAAAGCAACACCTGCAGGAACGGGTCGATGCAACAGGCGTCAGCCGGAGAGCACACCTGAACACCGCAGGTTTGACTCAGTGTGATTCATTTTGAATCGTTTTCTAATTGAGGATGTGCAGAAACTCCGTCCTGCATTGCCTCCGTGTTTTTTTCGTGAATGTTGGACTTGTCTCTTGGCGTCAGGTCTGTGGACTGAAAGGCTCTGCAGTAATCCTCTGGTCCTTGCACCTGAGAGGGAGTGATAGTTATAGCGAGCTGGCTACCGCGAGTTCACAGATGAATCCGGGCCTGTCTGCGGCGCGGCGAGACGAGGCTTCGTGACTGAGGGGAGCGCAGGAGCATGCTCCAATTTAAACCCCCCCTGCTTCATTTTCTCACCCCCTTTTTTGTCCTCCCTCCATCCATTTGTATGTCTCATTCTCCATTTTGCATATCTTTCTTTTCTTCCCCTGCTTCTCTCTCCGTCTGTCACACACAGGTACGGGATTACGCTCAGGTGCTGCAGCGGGGATGCTCTGCTGTGTGTTGGTGTGTGTGAGCTGAGGAGCGAGTGACTGAGGGTGTTGTTCCACTGCGCGCGCGCACACACACACACACACACACACACACCAGCCAACCGCTCGCTGAAGAAATTGGCTGCCTCGATTTTCATAGAAGGGGGGGGTAGAAAGAAAAGCCAGTGCTCGGGGATTCCTGCTAATTGCTTGCACATTCCCCTCTTCCTCTGGCTCGATTAAAGCCAGGCCACCATCTCCCTTTCAAGTCTGCTGCTCTCCACACGGCGCTCTACTGTACGCTGCTCCAGCCCGCCCGCCCGCCATCCGACAGCATATCTCCCTGCTTTCCATTTGTGGTGTCCCCCAACAGAACTACACGCACACACACACACAGTTTGGTCTGAATTGATGTGAGACAGCGGGAGAGAAAATGCCGGCGAGGTCTCGTCGGCTGTTTCCACCTTATGTGAGGTCCTTAAACGTGTGCTCGGGGTAAAATGCGGATCCTAATGTTTCAGCTGCAGCAGCATTCAGATGAGATGAAACACACAGTTTACAGTACTGGTGCATTGTAGCATGCGGGGCCCCAGTGAGAATCAAACCACTAACCTCAGCAGTGTCGGAGCCCTGCCCTGCTCAGTAGCTGTCCCTTCGCTTAGTTTAGCTGTCCCCTGCTCCACCCTGACAGCCTTCAAGTGAGGAAACCTTGGCTACGGACTGCTCTCCAGCTTATCGTCCTACAGTGTGTCTCCCTCATTTAATCCTCCACCTGACAGAGGGGGCAGAGTGGTTTGTGTAGTCATCTGTCCATTTTGTGTCTTCGGCCTCGTCTCCATGGTGTAAGGTGAGGTCTTTGTGCCCTTGCACGTCACTCAGCGTGAACCGTGCTGCTCTGCTGATGTCTCTCTGCACCAGAGGCACCAATAAAGTCCCACTTCTTTACGTTTATCGTACAATACAGACAAACCTTAACCGCAGACGCTTCAATTATGTCAGAACCTGGGTTCAGTTTTGACGCTGCAGCATACGGATGCTACACCATCACGACATGCGACAAGGACAAAAGGACACTTCTTATGGACCAAAAACATACATGCGAACCCAGCACTGAACAGCTGTGTGGAACCAGCGGTGGGTATAAATAACCTCAGTGTGAGCGGGAAGCAGAAAATGTCTGCGGGACTCATCGTACGACATGATGCAACTTGTTTCTGCAGTTCAAAACGCATCTTGTTTGAATTGCGTGGGTCATACATAACAACATGTGTGTGTGTGTGTGTGTGTGTGTGTGTGTGTGTGTGTGTGTGTGTGTGTGTGTGTGCGCGTGCTCGTGCATGTGTGTCTGTGAGATTATAATACAGAGTGTGTGTTAACACCCTGCTTTATACCTGCTATACATGCTGCCACACTCTATTTAGCACACTGAGACTTCTGCTCAGTCACACGGAAAGAGAGGCTTTACAATCAAGGTTTGGGAATTCATCGACACGGGCATCCTCAGACATCTTGGAATAATTACGATGATGGGGAGGAGGGGGGGTACACATCGAGAGGAGGGGAGCAGCAGAGCGCCATGTCTACCGCTCTGTTGTGTTCTGTTTGCTGGTTTTAAATTAATTTCACTGCAAAGGAGAAAGTACTGCGCGCAGTACAAATTGTTCTGTGCTGGAAACGCCGTGCAGCCTTGGCGGAGCAGACCAGAGCGATATGAAAGGGGAACTGAAACACACACCTCGCCGGCGCACGGTGCCGCTTTCTGCGCTGTAACCTGTAGAGCAATCTTTAATCTGCAGCGAATGGGTGTGTGCATGCTGGAGGGTGGTGGTAAACTGTGGCCTAATTACACGTCAGCGAGGCCGAGCAGCTGTCATGACCAGAGAGAGGACCACCAACACTGCATGCTTTTTGATTTCTCTAAACACGACGAGCATTTATGTGCAACTTCTTTGGAGGAGATTATGTGTATGTTCACGTCACGTCTGCGTGCATTAATTCATGCTCCTGCTTGACTCATCCTCTGCTTTAAATCCAGAGACAATGGCAGCGGACAATCTGCTTTATTTCTGAGTTAAAAGCGAGCGGGGAGATTAAGACGTGACCTCTCTGTGAAGTCAAATTAAAGGGGATCAGATCTGCACCGAACATCAGTTCCTCATCTTCTACTTTCACCCACTGAAAACCGCTCGAACGCTCAGAAACTCAACATGCAATCAGCTGCTAAAAACAAAGCACGCGAGAGAAGACAAAGAGCTGTACGTCCAACGTCTCCCCATTCATTGTCAACGGCTGCCACTGCATTTATAATGGCGGTTAAAAATAACTGTGCTGGTGTAACTGGATTTATGATCACTGGTTGCTCTCCTGGGATGCAGCACACTGGTATTTAGACCCCATTTTATTTGGCCGATGATTAAGAAGACAAAGCAGTTTTTCTTTCATCCTCATAATAATAGATGCTTTTTTTACTGTTGCTATAAAGCAATGGAGACATGTGGAATTAAAAGGCTTGCAAAGTAGCACGATAAACACCACGTTGGAGGACATTTTTGGACATGCTGCTGATCGGGACGGGCTGCTTAAATAGCTTGTAAATTCCACATTAGGGTGTAATTTCAGAACAGATCTTAGCGATGCCCAAACCCTTCATGATGCACGTTCTTCCTACTGCGAGGACCAAAATACAGCGGAGGTACCGTGGAGCGATGCGACCGTACTGTTGACAATAATCACCATTTGGTTTGCTCGTACGTTTCAGTTTGGGCTTTAGAGCAGCATCGGAGTGCCTGACTTAATAACTGGGCTTCTTCATGTCAGTGCAGTCGCTTATAAACTGGGTGAACTGACGTTTGGATCCTTTTTGACGGCACTAAAGTGTGAGATTGATTTCATTTGGACGTTGATGGAGCATGTGCTAATACATCTGGCACTGATTATTTATTTAGAAATATATCAGTTTGAGGTGTAACTTAGCAATGACTCGTTCTTGGTCTTAACTTCCCTTTTGAACTAAGATAAGATCAGCAGGCGAACATATTCAACTGTATTCTTGTAATACTAATTTGAATTGGTAAAACAACACAAGAAATTATGTTGGGGAAAGTTATTCAATCAGTTGTTGTTCATAATTATGTTTATATTTCAGTTTTTACTGCATTATAAAAAAAACTGAGACAGTCTTCAGGGTTTAATTCATAAAAATCCAAAATTTATTCTAAATTATTGATACAAAGAAGCGCTTTTTTTTTTTAATCATTCTCTGTTACTTAAAGCTCTGTTCAATGTAAACTGGGCTGATTAGCATCTTTTCGAAACATAAAGGTTCAGATTCAGTTAACTGCTCCGTTACGAAAACATGAGTATTTGTCGTGAAATGTGGTAAAACTCAAGAACCTGGATCTTACTTCTAATAACACAGAGGAGGAAACGGCTTTAACCTCAAGCCTTTAATCTCAAATTTAGCTACACTGCGGTCATGACTCAGAAATGCAAAACTATTCTCACTGTCGATTAATCTGCACAGTATTATTCACTTTTGGTCTACAATGTTAGAAAATAGTGAAAAATGAATCGTTATAATTTCCCACAGTTTTGTGCACATCATTATTGTTATTATTCTTATTGTTATTATTATTATGCATGACCAAGAGAAGTATCATAAGTTCATGTTTAAGAAACTGGAACCAGCAAACGTTTGTCATTTTTGCTCAAAAGTTTGACTAACTGATCAATCGAGGACAGGCTGCAGCTGTAATGTGATCTTCTCTGACGTCTCTGAGCTGTTTCACTGTGATGTGACAATGATTCGGCCCTGTTTGTATCACCAGTGTGTGCATCACTCCACGTCACTAACTGCACAGGAAGAGGGCCGCAGGACGTCAACATAAATAAACATCAGGTTTGTGAGAGACACGGGAGCTCCCAAAGTCTGAACTCCTTAGCAGGAAGCAGATTCAAGAGCGTCACGGCACGTTCATGTCCAGAGGCGTAAGGAGGAACTTAGAGACTTGCTAAGATGAGGGAAAATCGGTTCTAATAAAGTGTATGAGAGTGTGCTGCGAGCCGCTGTCAGTCGTGACCAATTACATGGGTTCATTTGGATGTTGTGACCAGAGGCCAGACCACCCTTTCTGGAAGGGGAAATTAAAATTCTCATCAAGGACGTGCAGACAAGAAATCGCAGCAGTGGACCTCCGTCTACTAAAGGGATGCAGACAGAGCACCGCATACAATGAGACACCTCAGTACCAAAGAGCTGCCTGACTGTCAAGAAAACGCAGCTTTGCTCGTGCAGAGCTGCAGTTTGAACTGTTTCCCTGCTCAAAAAAGAGCCCACAGTGACATTTCCGCCATCCTGACCGTCTTACTCGAGGAGCGCCGAAGACGACGTTACTGCGGTTTTCCAATACTGAGTACAGTAGAGAGGAATTAATCACGTTGTTACGGGTGAAATCCTATTATCATCATTTACATTACCATTAGCAGCAGCGGCGGTTGTTGTGGTAATTGCACCTTATTGATGTCAGAGTGAGAAAATCCTTTACCACTGAAATACTGAGTGATACGATCCGCAACACCGAGACTCCTTTCACGTTCAGAAACTCGTAAAAACATCTGTCAACGAAGCACCTTCACTTACTGCTCCACAGTTCTGCCACAGTAGGTGATTAAACAGATTAGGATGAAGATGAACACGCGACAAAGACCAGCCTCAGTCTGACTCCACGCTGGCCGCCTAAATGACAGGAAGTGCTCTCATCACGCTTCCAGCTCTGCAGGCCTGTAAAAAACAACTCTGCTTCACTTCAAAAGCGCCATCTTTTACCATTTCTCCCTAAATACACAGCTGTCCGTGGCACGGCTGTGTTGTGTGTGTGTGTGTGTGTGTGTGTGTGTGTGTGTGTGTGTGTGTGTGTGTGTGTGTGTGTGTGTGTGTGTGTGTGTGTGTGTGTGTGTGTTATGCATTCAAATACCCAGATAAAGGAGTGTGTATGCATGTAAATGTGTGCGTGGGAGAGGAGAAGAATGAAAACAAAAAACAAAGAAAATGAAGTAAGACAGATATAAAGGATACAGTATGAAGACAAACAAGAGAATGTGTGTGTGTGTGTGTGTGTGTGTGTGTGTGTGTGTGTGTGTGTGTCTGTGTGTGTGTGTCTGTGTGTGTGTGTGTGTGTGTGTGTGTGTGTGTGTGGTCTTCTTCGTCCTGTGTTCCTTGAACTGTGCATGACGAGTGTCTGTGTTGACACATCTACATAATTGTTTTGTGTGTGTAAACCAACAAATTATGTAGATAGAATGAATTGTGTATATAATTACGTGCAGTGTGTGTGAACAATATCTGACACACAGTGTGTGTGTGTGTGTGTGTGTGTGTGTCTGCGTGTGCGTGCTGTGTGAATTATCAGAAAAAGCTTGCGTGACTACACTCGTGCGTGCATGGCCGTCTTGTCGTGTCTTGCATGGACGTGTTTTTGTGATATTTCAGTGCTGGTGTGTGTTTGTGTGTGTGTGTGTGTGTGTGTGTGGCACTGTATAATCATTTGTATGTGTGTGTCGATGTGTGTTTCTCCTCTGCCCAGATGGCTGTGCTCAGAGGCTGGAGCTTCTGAGATCTGTTGCCAGCGGTGAATACTGATCAGAGATCACTGTCACATCTACAGGACACACACACACGCGCGCGCACACACACACACATGCACACATGCGTGCGCACGCAGGCACACGTCATCCATCTTCACCCGCACACACCTCCACCTCCACATGGTCGAACTGCTAATTTACACAGGTACTATGTGTCCTCCATGCTGATAGTTTGTGGCTCTGCGGGTCACGGCTGCAGCGCTGATTACCTGGCTGTCTGTCACACCTGAGGACTGACGCCCCGCCAGCACGACGCCGGGAGACCTCAGCTTTCTGTTGTGATTATGACGTCCAATCAGAACTCCTTAAAAAAACGTGGATTTGATGCGGCTCGGTGGCTGAATCGTTACCGTGCGTGCCATGCGACGGCAGCATCGCGGGTTCGATTCCAGCTTCGCTGCATCCCCTGCCTCTGTCTCCCTCCCCTCATTTCCTGTCTTCCACTCAGCTTCCACAAAATGTCCAATAGAGACAAAAATGCCAAAAAAAAAAATAAAAAAATGCAGATTTGGCGAGAGTGACCAGATTTACAGTTAATCTAATTTAATTTTTTTACAGTGCTGGATCTTTTCTACCTAAAATGGGCTTTTGAAAAACAATCTGATGGAGGAGTCGATGAACATTTCAAACATCTAAAATATTTAAAAAATACTCCCTATATGCAGCTTCTCAAATGAAAGAATTTGCTGCGTTGTCCTGAATTGTCGTTAAGTCACCTTGAGCTTCAGGAAACTGCGGCGGCCATTTTTCATAATTGTCTGACGTTTTATTGACTGGACGATTAATTGATCCATGAGGAAAAATCACTGGCTGATCGATCAGTAATGACCATCACAGCCTCAAACAATGAGACATCTGAAACACAAAAACCTTTTTCGTTATGTAATTGTAAAAAATACTTTTTGTATGTCACAATAAATGATATCAGAGAGCAATCAGTGCTCCACTGTTATGCCTTATCAGACCAAACTAGTGACACATGAACAAGAGCTGCAATCTACAAACAAACTTTACAGTTTACTCTGATTAATCAATACAAATAACAGAATTCTGTATGATGTGATCAGATGTGACTCTACTGAAAGTCTATAAACCGTGAGGCCAAATTATCGCCCATACTAGATTTTGGTGCGAAATCCTCGATAACGATGAGGGGAAGGAAGCCGTTCATCCTCGCTGACATGGTGCCACACGCTCCCCTGCTGCATTGAAACAACCTGCAGTCACTGCTTGTTTTGCAAGCAAACAAAATCAGAAAGGCAAATGAAACAGCTCAGTGTTCGATCACTGCAGTGTGTGACGGCACGGTGAAGCTCTGCGCTGATTTACAGCTCCATAAAGTGAACCCGTCTCCCCTGACCTCCTCCCACAGCGCCAGCTGCTCCTTCACCTGTCAGCGGGTTGCCACCGATAATGACACGATCTGGAGGGCCGCTCGCAATATGCTGCAATAAGGTTTGCTAATGCTCATCATGGACGACAGCGCCAACAACAACACTGTGTGTAATCTGTATGGGCAGCTCGGGCTCAACGTTGTGACGGACAGCATGTTCCTGTTACGCATGCTGAAAGGCGCTGCGCAGGAGAGCTCGCTCGGCTTCGTCCAAACATCCGGAGAGCAGGGAAGTGAGTTTGGAAAGCAAGAAATCTAATCCTCTGGCAAAGTAATTGTTGAGTCACTGGCGGTGATCAATAACTCCATCACATTCCTGCAGAGATGTTTCCATCAGTGCGTTCTGCCGGGCAGCCAGGCGTTCATACGCGCATCACAGCCAAGGTTAAAGACATGGTACAGACAAAGGAAAATGACTGAACGGGTGAGACATTTGATAAGACGTTGCTGGATGAGACATTTCAGACCCGTCTCACATCTCAAGCTCTCCTCTGATTGGTGACAAACCCTCTGAATACCTCTCGGCTCGCACAAGCAAACTGCTCTGCTGCGAGGATCAAACCTGCCCTCTAATCAGCACCAAGCAAATGAATGTAAATGAGTCTTCAGAGGACGAGACACAGCAGTGTCCATCACGCCCTGAAACACACTCTGAGATGTAGTTAGTGTGCACAGCGCATGACGCTCACGCACGCACGCACGCACGCACGCACGCGCACCCACACACACACACGCTTTTACACATCTCAGGAGAGCACGACTGAACTCTGACAAACACAGATATATTCCCACACACAAAGGGTCGTCAACTACGTGAACACACTCGTCTGCACACGCGCGCACGCTCACATAATATTCCCGCACTTGTATTATCCCACACATCACACTCACACTCACACTCACACACACACACGCTGAGACGCAGTATCCCACTCTGCCTTCCCAGACAAAATGAAAGTGAGGAGGCAGCCGCATCACACCTCCAAATGGGCTCCGGTCTCTCGGAGGACTTTCAGCGAGGGGAGAACTCGCTGCTCTCCTGTGGCTGTCACCAACACTAATCTGTCTGTCTTCCTCTATCACACACACACACACGCACGCACGCACACACACGCACGTTTCAAACAGCCACACACGCGCACACACAGGCGCTGATATGCGAGCGTGCACACATCTTTTCTCTCTCAGTTTCTCTGCACAGAAACAGATGAAGGCAAACACGTACAGTACACACAGATGCATGTGCACGTTCACGCACACACGCGCTGCTCCTCGCGCCGAGTCAATCCCCCTCCATCTCCGTCTAGCGATCACCCTCGCACGAGCCCCGCCAGTGCAACACATGAGAAAGTGCATTACGAGCCCGGGCTTTCTCTGCATTCCAGCTGTCCCTGCTCGACAGGTATACTGGTTTTTTTCCTGCGGGTGGGTTTGCAATGCAAATGTTTGTCAAGGTTGAGGAAATACCCAGCAGGAACCTCTCGTACCGCATACCAGAAATAAACAGGAAAAAAAAAAAAAAAAAACAGTAAATGCATATGAGTGAAAAAAAAAACATCTGCATTTGTGAAGCACAACAGGATTCAACAACCACACCTCCCCTGAAAAGACTGATTCTGTCAGAACAAGAGCAGAACAAGTACACAGCAAAGAGAGAAAACACCACGGCACAGCAGAACACATGCACACCCAAACATCTGTCGCCCGTCAGTGGAAGTGGAGGTGGGCTGCACATGTTTTTCACAGGGGGGTTCTCAGGTTTCACTAGGTAGGGAACCCCAAGGTTCTCCCAGTGAACGCCGCGTCGTGCTCAGCTGAGGAGCCGCTCTCAGAGCTTTGATCCACTTACCCGAAGGCACAAAATGAAGAACTTTGTTGGTCTCCATAGCTGAGCAAGTGGTGGCAAATGCACACTTCCTCTCTCTCCAACCGCCTGCCCCCCCCCAAGTCAACCCATCATGGTTGTGTTATCCTGTGCTGATGAGTGAGATCACCTCTGCTCCCCTGCTCTGCTCTGTTTCTGACTGCCTCTCAGACACATGCAGTGACTCAGCCCCGCTCTGCCTGCCGATTCGCTGCCTCGCCGCTGGGTCCTAGTGCCTCCTCTTTCCCGCTTCCCTCCACCATCCCAGCTCACCAGCCAGCAGCCTATGGCTGGCCGGCATGCAGCGAGGCGAGCCGCACGTCAAGACACACCTCCCCTGCACACTTCTCTCAACGCAGCAAAGCCGACATGCAACACGGCATCTTGCTGTCAGCCACATCAGCTCACCTGGTCGCCATTTCTTTGTGCTGAACTGACCAAACTAGTTTCACCATGGTTGTGTGCTTGTCTCTCTCCAGGATCTCACTCACATATGTCCGCACTTGCACACTCCCACTGGCTTGTGTTTGGACAACGTCAAACCAAGAATGGATCCCTGCGAGAGCCAGAGCGTGACGTGTCTCAATGAAGAAGAGCTGCTTTGTCTTTGTCTGCAAAATATCATGCATCATAATCTAATCAAGATAAATCTAATCCAGTTCTGATTAACCTTTTCAGGCCAGCTCAAAAAGCCTGAAATCCCTCTCTATGTCCCTCTTTCCTTATGTCTCTCTCACATAAATACACAGATGTTGGCCTCTTGTTCAGACTTTGCTCTGATCTTGGTCTCATTCCAGCTTCTCGAATGTGAGAATTAGCTGTTTTTCTCAGTTTTATTTAATTTTCAGCTGTCATTTTTCACCACTTCAAGACATTTTTAGAAACAATTAGAGTTGATTAATTGAGAACAAGGTGAGAAATACATCTCTAATTAAAGCAGTTGTTATTGGGGCCTTCTGGAGGACACAACATCGCGCCTTGTTGCACGTCATACCTCTCTTTCTCCCCATGTTTCCTGAATGCTTCTGTGCTCCCTGATCAAACTGACTTATAGCTTTAGCTTGATGTGCAGGAACAAAGCAGAGCAAACTAATTGAAGAGGAGGCCACAATCAGAGCTAATTTTAGCAAACATACACGTTCTTAACTGACACCAAAGAGCGTAATTCATGGCAAAGAGCGCAAACGAGCCCATCATGCCCAGCTGAAGCGACAGGGCCCGGGATCAGATCTGTCTTGACACCCCCGCACGCAGTTGCCAAATCTCCAGTCGAGCACGATGACAGGTAAGCTCAACCCTGTCCAAAAAAACAAGCGGCTGCTGAGAGCGTTCTGGTTTAATTGCAGTCGCTGTGAACTCGCACAAGCCAGATGCACACATCGAATCAACCCAAGAACACAAACGCAATCAGAATCTCACATTTAATTTGAGACGCACAGAAAAAGAAGGTCGATTAAAGTCGGCCGCACACCCATCCAGTCGCTTCCACCAGCAGAGGATAGCACTGTGTGAGTGGTAAGCCCAGTTTGTCTTGGTAACAAAAGCACTAATTATCTGATCATCTATGAAGTGATGCCAAAAAGAGATACTTAAATACACTCAGGTATGCATTTTTATCGTTCCTTTGGCCCCTATCAGGCAACCGAACGATGAATTTAACTTTAACTTGACTTGAAAGGTCATAACCCTGCAGAACAACAAGTCCTCTGATCATATGCGCTATCACCAAAGAGGCAACGTCACATGCTTTCACATCAGCTGACTCATGTTAAATTTCATGTTGGATCGTCAAACAACAAACAATTTGTTTTCCTCTGAACTGCAACTCTTGAGTTCTGTTACAGTCTTCACATCTGCTGTAACGAATGGTTCAAACAACCTGCAGTTATTGAGATTATACACGTTAGCAGTTCACTGCTGCTGCGTCCAATATGAGCTCACTGGGTTACCTGTAAAAAAGCTGTGTAACAGGTAAAAAATGTTTCTACAATGTTTCTATATCAGTTAAGTGCACGGGTAAAAATGCACTAAATGCAGCGTGCAAATAGAACAAAAATGCTTTTTTAATTGTGGAGAAATCAGAAATGAAAACGTTTTTAACACCTACTGTAAATCTGCAAATTTTATCAAGCTAAAAATTGTGAGCGATACATTGTCGAAGGCCACGTTTGGAAGAAATCTGCTTTTACCAGACAACGTGAGAATAATGTTGTTGCTTGCTAACTCTAAAAAGTGGCCAACAGTATTAGCTTTTGATAGCCGCAAGCTAGGCACATGGTCACTCGATGGCTGCGCCATTTGACAGACATTTCTGCAAGAGCAACTCAAACCATCACAACAGGAGGGCGAGGAGGGCACAACCCAGCGAGCATAAGCTGTGTGCCCGGACATCAGAGAGTCTGAAACTGTGTGTGGTGATGGATTCGGCGAACTGGCGCACGGCTTGATCTGAAAAACTGTTATCACGCTGACAAAATATGCAGAGGACATTGAATAAAAGATCATTCTGGAGCTGAGGACGCAGCCGACTGACGGCAGTGGAGCAGTTACTTTGGATTTATGAACAGATGATCACGGCAATATCTGCTATCTTTGTGTCGCTTTGCAATACATCAATGAGTGTAATGCAAAGTAATGTCAGGCACTGCAGTGTTTTAAAGCTGCAGATTTGCTAACATCCAAAATAAAAATCACTGCTGTTAGGAGGTTGAATCTGCCATTTTTCCTCCATGAGGCAGCTGCTGCAGGCGTTTCATTGCTATGAAAAGGGGTTAGCATGAAGCTGGTGAGCTGCACAAACTATGCTGCATAAACTTCTTAATTTTGGAGGTGCATCTGTTAAATGGCAACAAGCAATTTCTTTCTGACACGCTTACGTACTGATGATCAAATAACACTAAAACTAAACACTGTACACAGCTGTTCTGCAAAGTGACCCACGTCAGTGACTTAAACAAAGCATTCACTTGGTTTCAGATGATTCATTAATATCGTGGCTTCAGGAAATTGCCTCAAATTTGCATCTTTATTTCAAAAACGTCTCAACATCACAACATTTTGCCTTTTCATAGCTCATACTTTGACTTGAGCAGCTCTTTTTCATGCAATAATGAGCAGTTCGGATGAATGTTTAAATCTGCCAGACACACAGAGGCGACTGGATCAAAAAGTTAATTTCCCACCCTGATGTAAATGCTCTGTGAAAGGTCAGTCATTTGCATAAGCCAGCATATATAACATCACTGTGTGTGGTATGGCCAGTGGGTCTGCTTTGCATAAGAAGTGTTACGCGCTGCGAGGGCAAATGCGTCACTCGGTGAGCCAGGGCGCATCCTCCCCGAAGGATAATTCAAGTGTTCTCACCCACCACGAACCTGCAGCCCAGGTGACACGATGTGTGCGCTCCAGTTTAGCACCAAGCGGCATGGCTACATTACAACCTCTGTCTGGGTAAATGCCAATAAGTTGACAACCTGGAGATAAACGTGGCCGCGCTGTCTGTCACCTGTAGGTGCTTGAAATGATGCGCTGAAGCCTTGAGGTTGGATTTACACTTGTTTCCATCTTTGTCACCAGACAAGTCAAATCTTATTAACATGATAACTGAGGTCAACAGAGTGGAAATGGAGAAGATCTAAACTGGAGAAGCCAAGAAAGCTGGACTCAGCTTTGTTATCTGTTTGTCATCTCCTGCTTGCTTTAAATTTCCCTTAAAATGATGCTGTTCCTCCTTAATTTCCTCCAGCCGTGTACGTGCTTACCCAGAGTGCAGTTGGTGAACAGTGAACTGAACAGGGGCGGAGCTACGGGCGGGCATGTACGCGTACGCCTGCCTAGATTGACAGCTTGCCCGCCCAATCAGAAATTCAAATAAATTATTATTATTTTTTTAAATTCTCTGGTGCTGCCACACACACACAAAGTGTGAAACAAGACCGTCCGCGCTTTTTTGAGTGAGATACGGATCTCTGTCAGCACCCTGCCCACAGCTTCCACACCAGCTTCCACACAGGCCGTTTGAATTCGGCGCTCGGTGTCTCTCCACCCAGCGCCACCTTCCCACAGATCCGCTGTTAGGTTATCGAAAGCACTGTGCTATGAATCATGTCCAGGTTGTTCTGTTGTTGGCTGTAAAGAGGAGCACAAATCGCTCCATCGGCTCCCAGCCGACAGAAGAGCACCGTGGATTGAATTCATTTTTCAATGAACCATGAACTCTTTTTGGAGTTTAAAATATAGATATTCGTGAATAGTAAAGGTGCATAAACTGCGTTCACATGTGTTTCCTCCACTCCAGCCATCCACTTCATTCGTGTCAGACAAGACGATTTCTCTTCCTTCCTTCAAACTCCATTTAAACTGCATGTTTAACAGCCCAGTTTAATAATAATAATAATAATAATAATAATAATAATAATAATAATCGGGGATTAAGCCCCAAACCCCCTATTAGGTAGGCGCTGAACACTTTCTAGCGTAACACAGTAGTGATGTGTCGGTCGTGTGCCGGTTTGAAGTGAACGATTGGAGCCAGACAGCGAGCCGCTTTGGCCTTTTTTTTTTTCTCGACTTTTTTCCGTTTAAGCAGCATGTAATTGGTCAAATACTTGATGTGTGGTGGCTTCAGTGTGTGTGTGTGCGCGTCCACGCCCGCCCATCTGTCACGTTTTGCATCCGCCACTGGAACTAAACATTTCCATTTGCAACTAATGAACATGAGCGTTGTTGAGTTAACAACGCTGGATGGTGAAGGCATGAGCTGCAATACTCTACCTCTGATTGGCTTACCATGATATTCTTACCCTCACCCAAACCAATCCCCCTCCTCATGACTAAACCTCATCAACCTAACCAACGAAGGTGACGAGTACCAGCCAATCAGAGGCAGAGTTTGGCAGGTCGTGACGAGGGAATGCAGCCGTGAATATTCTTAAGTTTTACGAACAAATCAGCGCAGATTCCAATGGAAGAAATCTCACATTTTTACGAAACGGGACTTAAAAAACAAGGCCGAGCATCAGCAGCAGATTTGAAGCAACAAATCGAGCCTTGGGAAATATCTGCGAGTGAATGATGATCACAAGAAATCATGAACGAAGGTTAAGACCACGGGCCAACAGCCACAAAGCTCCTCCTGGGGGAGTCAAACTCACAGCGTTTTTGAAGGACAGCTGTTTACCAACGAGCAGGCAGACGCTGCAGGAGATCTGCAGCCTTTGCAGCTTGCAGACTAGTTCCTTTTAACCTGTATGAACTGTACCTTGAACTAGCTGTCGTGGAGTGTGAACTTGCACAACACTGCCTACCGAGCACACCTTTCACCATCACGGATGCCGTGAGCACAGCATTTTCATATCCGGTTCCTTTACATAGGAAGGAGTGAGCTGCCTGCAGCTCTTTAGAAAAGACTTGTCAGCCTGTCAGCTAGCCTTGTTAGCATATTGACAGATAGCATACTGTCAGAAAGAGCCGCAAGCTTCCTACCCTACGACGCTAGTCTCTGACTCACTGGCGAACGACACATTGATTGATTGACCCACATGCAGACATACCAGCGCTTAATTGAAGAGGAAGCCAAGATCAGAGCTCACGTGGTGCATCGTTTATGTTTTCAGATGTGGTTGGACTAATAATGAGTGGGACACATGAAAAGGACAATGCCAGACAACGCGGGATTGTCCTGACTGTCGACCTGCTCTACCAGCTCTCTGAAAGCCACGTCACTGTTCGGATCGCTGTTCTCTCACTCGCACTGATGTTCAGTTCAGCTCAGTTGACAAAGCACATGTGCAACTTGTGCACTTGATGGCTCTGCTGAGAAGCAATGCAGCAACGATCCTTAATCAAAGATCCTCTTCTGACAGTGATTAAACCCCTACAGACTCCGCTCTGCTCATCAAAAATGACCCATTGAGAGGCTTCATGCCTTAAAATGGCTTCGACGTAACTCTACACCTTTGCCTTCATTTAGCTGATCTATGAATATCCAAATTGTCCCCACCTCTGTCTCCACCTTTCTACAACATCTACAACACAAAAAAAATGCCCCACGGACATGTTAACAAATATTCAGGATGTAGTACTTCACTCACAAACTCGTTCACATGTAGCAGATTCTCCACAAAGGAGACCTAAACACACAACATGAACAAACATTTCTGATAAGTTTCCCTAAAGTTGGTTATTAAACCTGCGATAACTGATTTTTTTTGACGCCTGGGAACAGCAGAAACAGGTTGTGAACACATCATCGCCTGTCGAGTGGATGAACTTGTTAGGAGCAAACAGCCGTTAAATTACACATCCAGCACTTCCAGATTAACAGTATCATTCAAGCACAAGCTCAATATTCACCTGCGTCCGCCTCTACCTGTCTGTTTGGTGCTGAGCAGGAAGTGCACAGTGCGTAAACAATGAGCCTCTGCAGGCTCATCGCTGTGGGAGATCCCCTCTCACACTGTCGTTGATAAACTGATATTATACAAATCTAGATTACAGCAGGTGTAAACTATCGTAGCCAAGACGAGCTGAGCTGGAAAAGTTAACTGCTTTCTGGACAAACTAAACTAACAATAAATGTGAATACTGCAGTTTCTTACCAAAGTACTGCACTTAAATATGATTATTTATTTCCATTTTATTCTACTTTACACTTGCTCTCAAATGAAACTGAAAACATATGACAAACTTCAATCGCAAAACACTAAAATATCGTAAAATATCCAATAATGGCCATGTTTCAGCTCCATGAGTTCTTTTACTATAAATAATTTAAAGTGGAAACAGACAACTTTTCAACCAACCCCGGCGTTTTGAAGTGGCGTTAATGTTGGCGGCGCGGTTGCAAAGACAAGCGGATCGTATTTAATTTTCCTCAAAGCACCAAAAACGCAGGACACACCCAACGTGTTTCCAAATTTCTGTGAAGAAATGATCAACTTTGAAATGAGAGAGAAGAAATAAAGAGGTTCATGGACGATTGTCTCAGCTGTACATGGAGCAATAATGCGGTTTGAGCATTGCTTCAGGCAAACAGCAAACAGCACGCGTCGAGGGGAGGGGGGAGCAGAGGAAAAGGAGAAAATGAGTTCATTCATTCATTTAGTCTTTAATGGAGACATGAAACAGCCTTTACACTGTGCAACCATGAAAGAGACTGCAGGACTTTTAAATGGTGCCGTTGCTGCTTTTACTCAAGTATCAGAATATTTCGTCCAGCACTGGTCATCAGTCAGCAAAAAGAAAAAAATCCACCAATATACGATCAGTTAAAGAAATATCGGCCAGTAACAATGATAGAAATCTATTTGTTTGTATTATTCTGTACTTTTTCATATCACAATAATATTGTTTTAGCTCGAGCCGCGGCGAGACGGACAAATGAGAGAGGGAGTCAGCACTCGCTGTCAAAACACCATGAGCAAGGGAAGCGGGAGTTACGTAAACAGAAATATTTGACTACTTTTACTCTAATTATAGCTGCCAGACTGACTCCAGCACAACACGTCTGTTAAAAACAAAACAGCTCGCCATGTTTGCACAGGGACAGCCGTTCATGACCTCATCTGCAACCCGAACCTGGAGGAAACGTACAAGCTGCAGCGAGATGCATGTTTGATTCTGGCCAGTCGACAATGAAGCCCCCCCACCTCCAGGAAATTCCCATCATGCCTTGAGACTCCAGCTGAGGAAAACAGGTGCGCTTCTCGTTTCTGCTCAGACAAATTTAGCAGAAACACTTCCTCGTTCTCTCCAGCTGACTGGCATCAAAATGCGGTTCTGCCACATACCTTGAATGAGAGGTTCCTTTGTGTGAAAAACGGGGAACGCTTCAGTTTTGGGTGACGCAGAGTGCACAGGGAGGCGTCTGGAATGACCCCGCGGCTCCTCTGCGGATCGTCATCAGTGGGTGCGATGAGGCTGGAGGTGGGAATGGCCTCCAGGAAGCTCACAGCCTGGTTTGTGTGTGTGTGTTAGTGAGTGATGAATCACCACTTGTGAACCGCCTTAACCACTAAAAAGCAATAAAGTGCACAGAGAGAGAGTTTAGCAGTTAGGACCCCCTGCTCTGGAAGCACATGTACCCCCCTGCTGGCCTGGGATTGAATCCTGCCAGAAGCATCTATACTGCGTACTGTATGTGTCCCTCTGTCTCAGCACTCCCGCTGCTTCCATAAAAAGCCACAAAGAGATAAAGTAAGGGTTTATATGTGATAGGGCGTGACACTCATAAGGACAACGGGGGTGGCCGCACATGAAAGGTTCAACCTGCGTTCAGGAGACTGAGGTAAGTCATTTCTCATCAGTAAAGCAGGGCTCAAGGAAACTTAAAGAGAGCAAGCTGACATTTGTGTAGACCTAACTAATCAATCATCAATCACAACATGGCAACACATCGAACAAAATAAACCACGAGAATATAAAACACAGCAAAGAGCAGACGTTGAAAAGGTACAAATATTCCTCCAGGATGAGCTCTAACCTGAGACGGACCACGTACCTGTGGTGCACACCTTTTCTAACGCCGGGACTCTGTTTGTTTCCTCCTCCATGCAGCTGTACACCCCTTGTTTTGTTTTGTTGAATTGCTCTGCTTTTGTTATTTTCCCTTGATATTTGTGCTTCTACTACGGGCAAATAGGCTTCATAGTTAAACTGTTTCATTTCTTGTCAGCTTTAATTGCGTTTATTGCTGATGTACAATCACGAGTCTGCACGGGGTGTTTTATTTTGAAAATCTACCAGATTCTCTACACCGTCCCCGTGTCTGACTTCCTACTCTGTGCAAATTGCTGCTCCATCCCTCAAAAATAGACTCGGCGGGTATTCTCCGTGCAGCAGAGCGGGGAGCCACAGCGAGTCCCACAGTGCAAACAAAGCTGTGTGTTTCATACAGAAACATTCAACGCGAGCTAGAGTAAAGAGGACTGAACGATTCACGCTGTGCATTATTTTTATATTATCATTACATATTTATTTCCTTCTTCCTTTATTTATCTAATTGAAGTAGACACACATTTAAATGAAACACAGCTGTAACTATTTTCATTCACTGGCTGATTATTTTCACAATCAATCAATCGTTTGATCTATAAAACAACAGAAAACAGCCCAAAAATAAAAAATCACAGCATGCTCGAACCCAAGCTGACGCAATCTGATGTTTTGTTTTGTTTGACCAACAGTTCAAAACCCAAAGATGTTTAATTTACTATGAGGTAAGAGCAAGTTCTAAAAGCCTGGAGCCATCGAATCTTTGGCATTTGTGCTTGAAAATTCACGACTAAAGTAAGCGATGAATCTAACATTAATTCATTTTAACAATAAGGATCTGTGAGAGCACAAATGGATACTTCATGTTGTAAAATCAGTTATTTGTTGCACACAAATCAGTGACCTGTGCTCTGGATTTCATGTGTTTCAAGTCACTGCAGCAGCCACATGTGAAGGTTACAGGTTGGTGCTGCTGCTCCGCTCAGTTCAGGATGAAAGGCAGCAGCAGGTTAGCAGCTGCGACTCCTTTCACATGCAGGTGATGCTACATTACACATCCTTTCATCAATACGGGTTAGCTTTGGTAGCTAACATTTAGTACGTAATGCTGCAACAGCGGTAAGGTAACCTTTGACGCATCTTAAACAAGTCAAGCTCTCATTGTTGTGTGCTCATAAATCAGCTGGCTTTTTCCAGCCTCGTCCTCCCAGGCTCTGTAATTGCCCTCAGCAGTCTATGTCAAATTAAAAAAACAACTGAAAAAACCGCAAGTTGCCATTTTGCTGGCTATTCTAATACGCAGCATGCAGCCATATTGTGCATGAGCCTGAGGTAATTATGTGATTTCGCTGATTTGTAGTCTAGTATTGTGCGGGGCCGTGCTGCTGCAGCGTACAGTATGTGGTGTCCTTTTGTCCTTGTGCCAGATGTCAGGATGTGGTGCGCAACCCATTTGGATGCCGACATGCCTCTGCGCCAGACTTTTCACGTGGTGGTTTAACAGCCTGCCGACCCTGTTTGGAGAAGCCGTGGGGCTCCTTAGGTAGCTGCAGTTGTGTAGTATTAATGGTAATACAGCATAGCGAGTAATGATGCACAAACAGCGACAGCTCTTGCCTCAATGAGTCATCAATCAGTGAGGGAATCCTGCTCGCTCCTTTTGACTGGGAACAACCTTCATTAGCAGCCGACTGTGTGTGTGCGTGTGTGTGTGTGTGTGTACTGTATGTGTGTGTGTGTGTGTGTTTTAAGTACACCCTGGTGTCTGCATGTGTGGGCGTCTATCTTGTCTTTCTGTCTGTGTGTAGGCGCCTGTTTTGTCTCTCTGTTTGTGTGTGTGTGTCTCTAAGCTTGTGTGCCAGTCAGTTTTTGTGTACATGTGTGTACACGTGTGTGTGTGTGTGTGTGTGTGTATGTGTGTGCGTGCATTAGGAAAAGTCTTTTTTTTTTCTCCTTCAGCATCGTCTTTGTTGTTGTTGTTGTTTATGCTGTACTCTGGCACAGGAAGAGAGAGAGGGGCACAGTGATAATCATAATAACACTGAGGAATAGAGGAGAAAAGGGAAATGAAGGAAAACGGAGGAGGAGGACGAAGATGATGAAGAGGAGGAGGAGGAGAAGGAGGATGAGGGGAGCAGCTGGTTCTAGTTACTCTGCTGCCCCCACACATCACTGCAGGAGCTATCAGAATATAGCCTCCCGCAATTCCCTCTGTATGAGCATGGGTGTGTGTGTGTGTGTGTGTGTGTGTGTGTGTGTGTGGAGCAGCGTTCAGTACGGAGCTGTAAGTATTGCCAAGGGGATGAGGGCATATTTCAGGTCACAAACTAGCTACAGATTTAATTTGGAGAAGAACAACTTGATTATGTTCTCTCAGGCAAAAACGACTCAGGAAATGTAGCTGAGATGACACAGGTGAACACACACACACACACACACACACACACACACACACCAGCGCAGCCACACACGACTCAACAAGCGTGCACGTGGGGTATCGAAGCAGCCTATTTGATTATACTAACACATATTACCATATGACACCCAGGTGCAAACCACAAGTCCACCTGTCTGACATCAGCTTTAGAGGCTCTGCGGTCCCTTGTGTCAAAACGCCGCCGTACAAACACAGGTACAGGTACGCCCGTGTCATGATAACATGATTCGTCACATTCTTTCATTGCTAGCAAGAAAAAACAAGCGATAAAATGCTTGACCGACATATGAGAAGGAGATAAGATTCAAGGTCAAGTTGATGCCACAAGGTATTTTTGTCCCGGGGGAAAGTGAATGAGGAGCGTTTGTTTTTCATGTCTTTGCAGCACATATGGGCGGCCATGCTCCTGTCGCTCGTGCTCATGTGGCTGTCCGTGTTTCCTGCGTAAATCAAATCGACTGCACAACTGGGATTGATTGAAATATTAATAATTGTGCTGTTACGCAAAACGTTAGGCTAAAGTTTTAGCATTTTTCTTTTTAAGCGGGCGGGGTTTAGGCTGCAGGTAACACAGCCGTGTGACTTCACACCTGAGAGGTGGTGGCTCTGGCTTCACCTGTGGGGGAGAGACACTCGCACACTAGCATGAACTGTGCTCACGTCCAGGAGTGGGCTGGTCGACCGGACCGGCGGAGCTGAGATCTCGCCACGAAAGGCAGGAACCACACACACCTCTCAGATATGAACGGTAGCATCCATTCAGGGAAGTTTAGGTCACATTTTCACATCGTATGCAGCACACAGAGAGACACACTGGGTTACAGGCTTGTTAGCCTTAGATTAATCGTTGGCCTAGATTAGCATACTAGCATGACACGAAATATGAAAAATTTACTTAAAATTCAATGAAATGGTTTTCCATTTTTCCACATTACATCTGACAAATCTCTTCACAAAACAAAACTATCAGTCTGAACATGGAGTTTGATCAGGCACTCAGTTTGGCCATGATCATTCGGTATTTCTAATACACGGATTTTAACAAATTTTTCATAGTTTGTCGACCTAAACTTGCTTTGATAGCACAATCATTTACTATAACAAAGCAGCAGAATTTTGGAACGGTAAAGCCATTTTCTTTCAGCGGCAGTTTCATTGGATTTGAAACCTCGTGAAGAATTACCTCAGAGGATGTTCCGACCTTTTAGGGAAAACACTACACTGTGAATTTCAATACGGTGATACGCTCTCAATGTCACAGCGCGGGCACAAACCGGCTGCTTCAGCACACTGAGACAACAGGAAACACGTTCACACAGCAGCTCATTTCTACAAACAACTGGGTCCAACACAGAATCATTACTGGCGACTTCCCATCAGCCTGCTTTGAGCCGCAGCGAAGCACAAATCAACCCGACCGACAGACAGACAGAACACAACCATCTTAGCGCTACAATGACGGGAAAACGCTCCTGCTAAGCTGTTCGCATGGCTCGTGGAAATGAAAATGTGGGCTTTTATTTTGTGCATGCCTCTCTACCCCAGCCTCGCAAACTGTTGGCTTGGCAACGCACAGAGGTGACTGTAAACAGGCGAGAGGCCGTGTGACAAATCTGCAGCAGAAACACAGATGGAGAAGCATGTTCTGAATGCATGAACATCTGAAAGCTGACTCACGTCTGCATATCCTGCCTTAACTGGGAAGTTCCACATTCAGAATGGGCCTGCTTTGGAAAATAATGGCACTCACATGACCCACATCAAATCTGGAATACTGTCACATTTAGAATAATAGTGAACGTAATAATAATAATGAACTTTATTAGTAGTGGTTGTAACTGACTCACTCGTTATTGGATCACTGATCGAGTGATTTTCCAGAAAATGTGTTCTATCATGATAGAAACACTGATACTGTGATATTATTTTATTATATTTGTCATTACTGTTTGTCCATTCTGGGCTCTTGTAGAAACATGGTGGACCTCTGTAGATATAAAGAGCTCATTCTGAGGTAACAAAGTCACAACGATTCTTACTTTCAGGTTTATTATTATTACACACTAATTCCTTCACACTGGACCTTTATCATCATCATCTTCAACAAAAAAAAGAAAGACAGAGGTGCATTTAAAGATTATTATTTAACTCCTCCTATGCTGCATCCACCTTCTGTAGGCTCAACCCAATGTGACGTGGTCTTCTGCTTGGAGGTTGGACATGGTCTTCTGCTTGGAGGTTGGACATGGTCTTCTGCTTGGCGTTTGGACATGGTCTTCTGCTTGGCAGTTGGACATGGTCTTCTGCTTGGCGTTTGGACGTGGTCTTCTGCTTGGCGGTTGGAGAGTGGTCTTCTGCTTGGCGGTTGGACGTGGTCTTCTGCTTGGCGGTTGGAGAGTGGTCTTCTGCTTGGCGGTTGGACGTGGTCTTCTGCTTGGCGGTTGGAGAGTGGTCTTCTGCTTGGCGGTTGGACGTGGTCTTCTGCTTGGCGGTTGGAGAGTGGTCTTCTGCTTGGCGGTTGGACGTGGTCTTCTGCTTGGCGGTTGGAGAGTGGTCTTCTGCTTGGCGGTTGGACGTGGTCTTCTGCTTGGCGGTTGGAGAGTGGTCTTCTGCTTGGCGGTTGGACGTGGTCTTCTGCTTGGCGGTTGGAGAGTGGTCTTCTGCTTGGCGGTTGGACGTGGTCTTCTGCTTGGCGGTTGGACTGCGGTCTTCTGCTTGGCGGTTGGACGTGGTCTTCTGCTTGGCGTTTGGACGTGGTCTTCTGCTTGGTGGTTGGAGAGTGGTCTTCTGCTTGGCGGTTGGACGTAGTCTTCTGCTTGGCGGTTGGAGAGTGGTCTTCTGCTTGGCGGTTGGACGTGGTCTTCTGCTTGGCGGTTGGACGTGGTCTTCTGCTTGGCGGTTGGACGTGGTCTTCTGCTTGGCGGTTGGACAGTGGTCTTCTGCTTGGCGGTTGGACAGTGGTCTTCTGCTTGGCGGTTGGACGTGGTCTTCTGCTTGGCGGTTGGACGTGGTCTTCTGCTTGGCGGTCGTCCCCTCCTCTTCCTGATCAGAAACACTCAGCTCATATAAACAATGATCTGAACGACGTCACTCTGGTGTAGAAACGCAATACACACATATGAAACGTGCCAATTTAACAACAATATCCACGGTTTACAGAAACTTTAAATGCCCACATTTTACTCTGGCAGGTGGGCTGATAGGCCACTTTCTCCCACAGAGTGGGCCCATCCCATCACGAATGACTGCTGTCTGCTGTGGTTAACTTCTTGTCCGCCATCAAAATGACGGATGCCAGGGTGGCCTTGAGTTTGACAGAATCAATCCTCACGTGTGTCCAGTAACAACCATGTGCCCCGGCGAGATGCCACACGGTAAATCCCTCCTGCTCACTTAGAGTAAGCTGTCCTGGAAACCTGCATCACATAACTGCCTGAGATGGAAAATGAGAATTCCAGTGCAGCGAGCGCAGCGGGGACGTTTCAGCCCACATCTAAATGGGGAAGGCTGACTGAGCGCGCTCATTCATTCACATGCAAAAAGCTACCCCCATGCAACTGTCTTGCTTGCTCAAGGGCATGTTACTGGTTCACTTTGTCAGATTTGAAACAGCAACCGTCTGGTCACAAACACGCATCTCAACCCTCTCAGCTCCCACTGCCCCCATCGGTATATCTGACTATGTCCAAATAAAAACGAAATAAGGGTGCACTTAATTATTCCCCAAGGGGAAACAAAGTGGGCAGCACAGAAAAAAAGGAAATGATGAATAAAAAATGGCATTATGGGATGAATGTCTCTTTGATGCGAATGTGAGGTTTCTCTCTAATTGCTCGAGTTGGATCATTGGTCGGGCTGATATACAGCCTCCAGATGTGCAGACGTGATCAATAAGTCCAGTCCAGTGCAGACAAAACGCAGAGAGTATGAGGCTCTGGAGGTTTACATAAATACTTATGCATCAGGATGTGAGCAACCCACAAACAGCAATGCAAATCAGGACCAAATCAAGCCGGTGACTAAGGATTTCTAAGCATAAGATCTTGAATATCATCACAAGCACAGTCGACAGAACGGTGCTGTCCAGAGAGAGACACATACACACTGCCCTCTGCTGGAGACTGCAGAGGCTCAGAGCAGGTTCACGACTGTAGGTTTGTCAAAGTCTGTCCAAAATGAGTGGAAGTCTTAGGTCTCCGTCTACGTTTACGCAGTCAAAGGCTACTGTTTCTGCTGCTTAAAGAAACAGCGCGTATCTCAGCGAGGCTCGTCTAATCTCGGATTGGTCTGACACAGAAATGCGTGTAGAAGCAGCGCTGAAGACAGCAGCCGTGTCCTCTGACCCCCGGCTTCCCCTGCGTGTTTCCCCTCTTCAGAGTGACCCCCCCCCGGCACACACAGCCACCACTCCACAGGAAATGTTTGTTGTCTTTACATTTCCAAAAGCCCTGATGGGGAAGCAATGCTGACACAGACACTTTTAACTTTCAAGTGAAACGGTCACATCAGCAACATGCACCATCCTGCCTCTGCCGCCCTCGCCGTAAATCCTTCGCTCTCACAAGAGGAACTGACCAAAATACTACCAGAACACCTCATGCTCGGTTAACATTATTCAACTGATACTAAGAGAAGTGATCTTAAGGCAAAATACTGCACTCACTGAGTTGATTTTGAACTGAATTCTATAACATACACTGTGGCCATTCATAAGTTGTAGAGAAGGTTATATTTCACTCTATCCTTAACAATATATCATAATTACTGTAGATTAATAGTCATGGTAAGTCCAATAATATTGCTACTGTATCTGATGGGTGGTTAAAGAATTAATTTAGAAATCTCTACCCATCTCTTTTGGAGAAAATTATAATTTCCTGGTGTTCATCATTCAGGATCCAGTCTGCAGAAGTGTTTCATTTTATCAGGCTCCTACTTTGTGCTATTAATATATTTGCAAGAGTGCATGTCACTATTATCAAAATAGATTAAGCTGCCTCATTTTGAAAAGACGCCCTTCCCTCTGCTTGTAGAAAAAAAATGCCACTCTGCAGCAAGCTTTAAAATTCTGTGCAGCGACAGAGCGCATTAAAAACGCTGCAATAAACTGCAAAGGGCACCTTGTTGTATTGTGCTCCGAGCAGGAAGACGGCAAAGACACAGTTAGTGGACAAACACTGGGTGGGATTTCCTCTCCTCCTGACTGGCTCCTGCCTCGCATTGTCCGTTTTCAGATGCTGGCCAAGTGCCGCTCCCGAGCAGAATAACAAAACGCGTCTGTCATGAAACCACACACAAACAAACGAAACGCACTCGCACGCTGAAACCGGTCCCGAATGATTTATCAGCGTGCCAGAATTCTCAATCAATACCCATCGATCAGTTATTATCATAACCTCTATCCTCTGGGGTGCTGCAGGGGGGGCTGAGGCTGGATGAGCGGTGGGTTACACCTGGACAGGTCGTCAGTTCATCACAGGGCTGACACATGGGGACGTCACACCTACAGGCAATTTAGACTCGCCAGTTAACCTCACCTGCACGTCTTTGGACTGCAGGAGGAAGCCGGAGCACCTGGAGGAAACCCACGCAGGAAGAGGGAGAACATGCAAACTCAGCCGGCCGGCGGGTTCCTACCCAGAACCTTCTCACCGTGAGGTGACAGTGCGAAACTAAATCCTCGTAACTGTGAAGCCGAAAGCAGCAAATGTTTGGCTGAAGACTGACATGGACACGACACTTTTGAACTAAATTCACCTCCATGTCTGCAGGTCTTTTCACCTGTAAATAACCAACTCAATGCTTCCTGGGTCAACAAGACAATAGGTCATTGTCTCCCATCAGCTGTGCGTTTCCTCTGTATGTTATCAGTCCAACAACGTGCGCTGAGTGAGCTGACATAGCAGCACATCAACCAATACCAATACTCGCACTGCATTATGGGAATCAGCTGCTCTGATTGTGAACACTTTTAAGGGCTTGAAAGAAGGAATTGTGATTATTTTGCTGAACACTGGTTGTTATGATATGCTGTAAATTACATCTCAGGATACTAACAAATACATCAAACAAACAGTAATGAAAGCTGCATGAACGTGACTGATACCAGCTCGTTATCAAATGATTATTTAATGTAAAACTGTACTGAACCCAGCGAGTTAATGACTCAAGTAACTAATGATAATTAATACTAATAACTCCACAGCTATGTGCAACTCTTACCCCAGAGACTCCCCCATCTGCGACCACCATTTTTCATGTGGCTGCAAACCCCACCAGCAGCATTTCAGAAGAAGAGCATTTCATTTTGTTGACTTGCTCAGATTTTGCTGTTTCGGTCATTTTTCCTTGATGTTTGTGCTTCTACCATCATGTTAATTGATGATGTGGGATTGGAAGTCTGCACAGGCTGTTTTATTTTGAAAGTTCACTAGATTCTCTACACCGTTCCTGCGTCTGACTTCCTGTCTGGCTCTATCTGCTGTGAGGAGCAGGACGGAGAGACGGGACGCACCAAAAAAGGCACACATTGTCTCCGTTGGACGTGGCGTGGACAGAGTGGAGACGTTAGTCGCACATCGACTGCTCGTTCATCGCCTAATATAAAACCATGCTAGCATGAAAGTTGACTGTCTAGTAAACTACAGAACCAAAGACTTTCTCAGCTGTTGGTGGAGACCAAAACAGAGTTAAAAGGGGACTGAACACTGGACCTGCATTCAACAGGTGGCTGTAGTCTGATTTGTCTTCAGCTCTTTGTCACTGCACCGTCAGCTGATGGTTGTCTGGTTACGTCTGCATCTCTGGACAACAAGGCAAAGCTAAACACGGCTTCGGCGTCTGATTTGAGACATTTTAAAGATTTTATATATCGATTACTTCAAGGACTTCTCTTCCTCTCGGCCCACTTTACATGATCTCGACATCCTTTGCATCTTCACACACTGTGTGTTTTTATTAGCTTAAACCAGTTTAACCACAGACACAATGAGGTATTTATTTAACTCGGTGAAGTAAGGGGACTGTGGGAGCTGGACGCTAAGTGAGTCGCTGATTGATTAATGTTCTCACCAGGAGCTACTCGGTTCTACTGCAGTCTGCCGCCAGACAGCAGTTAATGAATGACACTTAACAAACAATTAACACCGTGAACCACATTCCCACGTGTCCATGAACACACCACTGGCACCATATTTAAGACAGACGGAGGAGGCAGAGGAGATTTGCTGAACTCCTGCTTTAAATCAAACGCAGTATTAAATTCTGAGTACTTTGAAGGTCCTTGAGTTCGCTACTGACTAATGTCCAATTTAGATTTTTGGGACAGATAAATACTTTTGGACAGAAAATACTTTCCTCCAGGGTTCATTTTGTGAAACTTGATTATCTCAGATTGAAAAACCCGAAGAGCAAATGTACAAAATGCCTGGCTTAAGAGCTCGGCTACGCTGCGACATGCTGGGTCAAATCTGTCCATTCGTTAAAAGATATCATTGAATACTGACTGCACGGCTGCAGCTAATGACTATTTTAAAAATCAGTTAATTTGCTGATGATTTTCTTGATCAACAGATGGACTGTTCGGTCAATAAAATGTCAGAAAGTAGTGAAAAATGTCCCAAATCTCACTGTTTTCCACCGCCTTAGATGATGTCTTTAAATCAGAGTCAAGTCGATCAGTATCAGGGCTGATCCAGGCGGATTTTAATTTGTTAAATCACAATAAAGCGTTCTATAACACTCCTACACAGCAGATCTAAATGCAGTGGTTCCTCATGCATGTTCTTCATGCTGACTGTGTGGTGAACACACACGTACCACACACACATTCAGGGGTTAAACCATCAAGCGTGGTTTAGCTAGCGGACAGCTACTGTGCCAAAGTGCCAAAGCTTTCAAGGTGGAACTCACACTTCTGTTGTGTTTGCACGTGCAAAGACGGACTGTGTTACAGCAGAGAGACAGTAAATAAGTTTGATTGATCCTGCAGGGTGCACCGACCCAGAGAAAGTCATGAATTCACTCACTTCGCTGGTAGCGGGTGCACGTTGTGGCAGTCATGTATGCATTTGTCTAATCTGATGGAGTTGTGTACTCTGAGGTTGTATCATCATCACCGCTCACACTCACTTTGTCCTCCATGATAATCATCATTTTCACTTTTTATCATTTTCTTGTATCTAGAAGTCAGAGCGTCTGCACACCAGGTGAGCGACAAACGATGGGAAGTGGACGCTATGTTCAGGTTATATTGTAATAATTGTACAAATTTAAACCGTTAAGCGTCCCCGCGGTTTGATCTGCGCCCTGTTTTTTCTTCACGTGTACTGTACAGCACTAAGAGGGTCAAGGGTCGTCTCTCCCGAGTGGGTCCACATGTCGAACACAGTGTTAACAACGTCAGAGATAGAAGCCGGGCTCCCACCGGATCAAAACGACATGTATGCACTCTGAAGTCCGTAAGGAGCTCAGGATGAAAGTGCCAGCCAAATGGCATAGAAAAAAAAGAGGTAATCCTGGTTAAGACAGTTACACAATACACAGCGGATGATGCGTAAAAAAAAGTGCTTGTTCAAGGTCACAGGAACATAGATTGTTTTCAGCCGGGGCTTTGAACTTTGCGAGGATTCAGGACGATAAAACCTGTGTTTTACAAGCAATTAAGCGTGTGAGATAAAGCAAAGAGGGTTTAAAAGGCTAATCGTGTGTCTCTCTGTGAAGCGTCCCAGTTACAAGCACCTTGGTTTCATTTTGATGTAGAAACTGAGCAAAAAGGTAAAATTACTGCGACTCTTTCATATATCAAATAACATCTTCTATGGCGTCTGGGTTACCTTATTTGTATTTACGTTTAGCTCGTTTGCTCGGGAAATAAGTCGAGTCATTAATTGCTTATGAAAATTGCTGCTGATCACTTTTCTGGTGAGCCAGTAATTGATTAAGCGACTAATCATTTCCCCACTGATTTCCACCCCTGCGTGCTTATTGGATTACTCCACATTACACTTATAATAAGACGTCACAGAATCACTTGATCAGGCGCATAATCAATGCATTGTGTTTTATAGATAAACATATTGATAGATGTCCTGTTTTTTAACTCTGTCTTCCTTTCGGTCACCTCATCCGCAGCTCTGGTCACTGTTTTTGTGTAAATCTCATTATATATTTTTAGAGGCTTTCCGCGAGGCTGCACACGCTGGCAAACACTGGAGAGCAAGCTGCCACATTTCACTGTTTGTCTGACTTAAAGCTGCTTGTTGACATGTGTTTTGGCACCGTGTCGCTGTTTACTGTGCTTGTGTGTTCAACGTTTCCTCGATGCCTGTAAGAGTTCTGCTGGATTCCTCACACGTCCCCTGACGCCGCGTCACGTATCTGTGAAGATGTCCACGCTCTTAAGATGCCTGTGAAGCGCCTGTGGGCTGTGAGGACGCTTTTCTCTCTGATCAGAGCATGTTTTTAGCTTTTTGTCCGCTCACTGTCTGACACTCTGCAGCAGATTCTCTCCTGCAACCAGCTGGATTGTCAGTTTTGCAGTTTGCAGCTTTCCTGCAGCACTTTGTGCTAAATTACTGTAACAATTGGGAAAAATGAAACTCTGCTAATCAGGTGGAACTTCATGGAGGCTGTTTGTCATGGATGAACTCTTGTTTCCACACAGCCACTTTCTCCTCTTCAGCAAACTGGCCTTCCTCTGGTGCAGTTTGTGTTTAATTAAAGGACTCTCTCTCTCTCTCTCTCTCTCTCTCTCTCTCTCTCTCTCTCTCTCTCTCTCTCCATCTGTTTTTACCTCCCTCTCTCTCTTCCTCACTCACTCACTCACACACACGCACGCACACACAGGATGCAGTTTAGCAGACTTACCTGTCATTAGCTTTGACAGTTAGCTTTACAGTAGTTTACGTTAGAGTTTAAGGAAAAAACACATTTCTCACTATTATAACAGACATTCCGCGTGTGGAGAGACGTTAGAAAGGAGGGAGTTGAGGGACTAAAACCCGTCTTACCTCTAGTAAACCGATTCACCGACACCCCCGTCACCTCTCCATCGTCTTTGACAGTTTTCATAATGTCCCCGCTTCCCCGCAAACCGTCGAGATGATCTTCTCCCGCCGCCTTTTCTTTGTCGGTCCGGACGAGTGGAAACGCAGGTGTTCACTTCCTTTTCTTTACATTTGATTTTTTTTTTTTTTTTTTTTAAAGTAACGTAGGTATCACTCAGCAATCAACTGCCATCGCCAGGTGCTGATGACAGCACGCGCCCGCCGAGTGCCTGAGCCAGCGACCCCGCCCACCGCGCGCGGCACGCACGAGACCGCCGCAAAGAGTTAGGGTGGCAGGTACAGGGCTCGCGCTGCCCGGAGCTTAATGATGGGCAGCTGAGGTCTCCATACAAATACATGAGAAACATAAGAAAATGATAAATCTACCGAGTATGTGAATGAAATGATGAAAACAATGAATGAAAGTTTATGTTTTCTGCTGCTAAAGTTTATTTTTAATCACCTGGGAAAACAGACATTTTCTAGCCTGTGTAACTGTTTGTGTTGTTTAATCAGATAGTGACGTGGTATTTACATAAGAAAACTTCATGGAAAATTGTACTAATATTTCCCAACATTTTTAGTTTGAGTAATTTTTTGAGGGAAAAATAATTAGGAAGCAATTTGACAAGAAAAAAAAAAAGATTACAGGAAAGTCTGAAATATAAGTTGAAGTTGTAGAGATCTCTAGTGACGATCCAGTTGCGAACAACTGGTTTAACTGCTGCAGAGGCAACATTTAATGCATATTTTCATCTACAAGTGTTCAGATATGGTATCTGCATGAAGCTTGCACTGCCAGCAGCCGGCTGCAGCTTCTGTGGCATTATCACAGCAGGGTGTGTTTACCATCGGTGTTTTTCAGAATATCAAAATTACAATGCACAGACCCATTCATTATTCAGTTTTATTTTTAGAGGCAAGCTGTCCAGATCCTGCTGTTTTTTAGCCACATTCGCCAGCTGTTAAAAGGGGGAGAACTGCTATCAGCTGAGTTCTGGGAGTTCTCGGCTGTTAATTATTTCATGGCGTGCACCCTCAGGTAGATGTGCTTTGTGCAGCACACCTTCAGAACGCTGCAAAGGGCTCTATCCCAGGCACTATAAAGCATATGAAATCTTACTAGGCTTTTATTTGTATCTGTAGGAGGGAGTCAGAGCTTTGATCGTGCTCGTTCTGTTTCACCTTTGCTGTAAAAACTGAAGTTAGACATCTTTGTTTTGATGGACTCAAATCGTAGTGCTAGCTGCTGCATCGCCACAGCGCCGCCACAGTAATGCCAAAATCAGCTTTTTATCATGTAAAAATAGCAGATTCAGGGGTCTCATGTCCGTGCGAGCTTTAGAGAAGCTGATTCGCGCCTTCATCTCCGGCGGGGTGCAATGTGCTTTTGTTTCTGATCTTCTCGAAAAGACAGCTGCAGCACATTTTGACTGGTGCTGCTACAATAACGAGTAAAACTGAGCACATTACACCAGCTCCAAGTTAGATATAGAATAAATTTCAAAGTGCTTCTGCTGCTTTAAATCACAGAACAGCCGAAGGACGTTTCTGGTCTGTTTGAGGGATACAAACCTCGTTGGTCCCTCAGATCTTGAGGCAACTGTGTGCAGTGTGGCTCCATTCGTAAGCAAACATGGTAAAGATGCATTTAGGGACTGTGCTGGAGACACCCAAGACCACCTGATGATGCACCTTCACAGCCCCTTTCAAGTCCAAATTTCTTATTTTCCCACACTTTTCCTTCATTTCCTCCGCTGAACCTTCATTTGATTTACTTCAATGTTGGTTCTTCGGGACTGCAGCTCAAATTAGCTTGAAGCTAAATGGCTAAGTCCAGTGTGGAAGTTCATTGCTAACCTTACCTCAAGGTCCACTTGCTTGCTTTTTCTGGATTTTCAACCACATCTCATGGTCAGCTGTCATCATGTGACAACAGGGTGGAGATCAAACCTCCTGTCTCTGCTGCAGAAGACTTTAAGATGTGAGTTTTTAAAGTGTGCTCTGTAAGTATAAAACCATTACTAATTCAAATTATACTGTCTATTTTTGATCTATGACCAAAGTTTTGGTCGTGTTTTTAATGACAAGTGTACTGAAAACTCACACAGTCTATTAGTTTAAATGATATAAGACACCACCTGAGCAGGTAAACCGTCTTTGTCTGATGGTTTAACAGTGTGAGTGGCTGCTGAATTTTGGGATAAACCAGGGGGGCACTTCTGAAAAAAACAACAAAATTCAGACATCTAAAAGCTCACAAACCCAGAAGGGACTGAAATCCAGATTTTCTCACCATAAGAAATTCACAAGTGCCTGGAAGCAGATTAACATCCCTCTTTCTCAGCCCACAGTGATTTCCTTTTCATTTCTCTGCCATATCGATGCTTCACATCTCCCTCCATGTGTTTCACCTCTCTTTGAGTTGGACAGGATCCCCCCCCCTCCCACCGGCGCTCCTCTGCTCTCCCTAATAAGCCAGAGCGAGATTCCTTGGCTGGCAGCTGTTCCAGATGGCATTATTACTCCACGGTTTCACAGTCAGCTGGCTCAGGATCCACCACCGACGGAGGTGGCTGTCCCTCCGCCGTGCCCATGCGTCAACATCAACACCAACATATGGCAGCGTTATGTAATACTGTATCTGTGGGGTGATATGTTACGCCGCTCACCTGACAAGTTCTCCCTCTTCCTCTTCAGTTTAACGAAAGCTGGGCTGCTTTTCTTTCTGCAGGTTTTTCCTTCCTGCTCACATGTACTGTTGTGGTTAATTGTCATGGTCTCATAGTGTGGTTTTTGACTGCAGCAGGCTGCTGTTTTTAGAGATTGAACTGCTGATAAATCAACTGCACACTACCTGCACAGCACTTCACAGTACTCAGACAAAGTTAACAACTAGCTGGTGAACATTAGCAGCTTAAACCAGCACGCAACCGATTTAGCATTGCACTCTATTCTTCTTCCTTGTCAAAACCTGCTGGAGCCTCCATTACCCACAATGCCACTAACGTGACGACCATGTGAGTGGAGAGTTAATGTAGCCTTGAACCGCTAGCCTCAAGCAGAGATGGCCCTGACAGTCTTCAAGCCCAGCTGACTTTGGACGTCTTCCTCTGGAGACACAAAACAGACGAGTTCCCCTTTAAGAGCTTGGGAGGTGGTGGAGACCAAAACTGAGCTAAAAGGAGAACGACATTCGCCAGGTGGCTGGAAATTAATGCTAAAACTGCTCCACATGTGCTCGATGTGTAAAAAGGCAGCTGTTCAACTGCTGTTCAACGACCTGCTTAAGTAATAGTAAGTAAGAGTAATAATATGTCAGCGTTGTGTCAACAGCTCGTTTCCCTGGTTGTCGTTTCTTTCGTTTATCCGTTTCCAATCTTCAATCCAGGCGGGATTTGACTTTCTGTTTGGATAACCCACCACTTATGTCATAAATCTCCTTTATTACTCTCTAATCTAATAAACGTGATCAGCATAGATTCAGACTGGTGCCTTCCAAAATGCAACTGAGAGGGATTAAACTGTGTCCTTCTGCGTGTGTGTGTGTGACAGAAACAGGGTGACCGCGTGTGTGTTTGATGTTGGTGCGGTCGTTATCGTATGCCAGGCCCTTCATGAGGCCTTCTGTCCCCTTCTTTGAACGACCGACTCTTTGTTGAGTCCGACCCCTCCGACGCGCCAACACGTGCAAACGCCAACCTTCCCGCCCGCCCATCAACGCCGCGCTCGCATTCACAATCCGTACGCACACATGCTGACACACACAGCGTGACGCACACACACATTCACACTCACTCGTGTGGTCAGATATGCTGCAGAGTGCGTGCACTGATTAGCAAAATGCATGTACGGAGAACACAAAAGCACATCAGAACATACAACTATAAGCCACGCACACGTACACACAGATACACACACACAGACGTCACACTCCTGAGTTGGGGCTTACTCCATTGGCTGGTCTTAACTGCTTTGTAGTATTTTTAGGCCTGTTATTCTGGGGCCTGTCCTGGCAGGCCACCGGCAGAGTATATAAGCCTCCCCCTGCAGCCGGGGACCACTGAGAACACGCAGTGGAAACATCTCTGCCCGGCGCTCCAGCAAACATCCAGCAGGCATTTTAAATCCTCTCAGGGTGAGTAAAAGCCTCCACGACTTTTAGGGATGTTAAACTTACCTAGACTGGGCTTATGCACGGCTACTTTTGTGACTGACATAAATCTGACGTTTTCAAAAGTTATCATGGACGCTGGAGGAAGTATCAGGACACTGAAATGCTGAAGGATTAGTGTGAGGAAAAAGTTATGATTTTATTGGGTTTGGACCTTCTCCAGCATGACTGCTAATACCTCATGATGTCCTTTGGGACCTTCACTTTTAGTGGCACTCCAGGAAGGTCAGAGGTCAGGGTCAGCTGCAGCACAGCGCCCACAGAGCTGATAGGACTTAGTGGCCTGCTGAAGGACACTTGAGCTGGGCACATACTTGCCAACACGGGGCTTCAGCTCGGGTCATCTGGTTGAAGGACGTCAGTGTCTCCACTGCGCCAACCTGCCGTCCCTTTGAGAGGAATAGCCACAGATTACTAAGTTTCAGTCAAAGTATGTTCACCTATGTGTTCACACATGTTGAATATGACCATCAATCTGCAGGTTCATCACATATACGAAGTTATAAGGTCATACACATCTGCTGAAGGCTTTGACTTTCTTAGCGCTGTTAGCTGTGACAGTGACTAATGATTCCAACCTTTGTGTTAATTTCTGGTCATGAATAGACATGATATAATTGCCAATTCATCACTGTCTCACACAGAATGGACTGTATAGAATGTACCTTCAGCTTCACTCAGTGCAGCATGTGCAATAGTGTTGTAGATCTTGTGAAGGTTCCCACAATAGTCCGGTGTGTCACAAGGCACCGAAGGCCTACCTACTGACAGGGACGTTAGCTACAAATAGATCCACGAAAATGACTACTGTCTTCTGAACAGTATCTACCTTCTCTCTGGTTAGGACGACATGCTTCCAGCATAATGTCAGCTAAAGTTGCAACCCAGAAGTTCTCCTTCCCCTTCTCCTGTGCTGCACGCCTTTGTCAGCAAGATGAGGTGACGCAGACGGGATGCATACAGGTGAAGGCCCTGGCACTTCATGACCTTCAGGAGAATCACATCTTAAGCAAACAGAGCCCTGTTGCAGTAATAGGAGCTCTGGTACATAATGAGAACCAGGCCCAGGAGAGTCCAAAGCCTCCTCCGGGGGGAGACGTGGCACCTGCCCAGATCCTGGTCTGCGCCAAAGCTTTGCAGAGTGCTGTGCTCCCCCGGCAGAACGTTTCTGAGAAACTGACGGTTGAAAGCGAAGATCAGCGTCCCGCAGCGAAGAGACAGCTGTCATCTGAGAGCGCAGCCAGGACCATCACCGTGGTGAAGAAGAGTACAGTGAGGAAGGAGGCTGAGGAACAGAGGCACCTGAAACCGAAAGCGTACCTGGGGCAGAGGGCGTCACCATGCACTGTGGCAGCAGGGCAGAGGAGTCGTCGAAAGGACCTCTTCACCAGCTCTGATGTCTTCCACAGGGTGGATTCACATGTCATCAGGGCAGGAGCAGAGGTGACGACACTTCTACAGCACTACTACTACCACATAATACAGGAAGTGCTTTTACATTTTACTGGTATACTTGGTATAAACTGAACTTGTGACCTCAGCAGTACTAACATTAGTCCATGTTTAAGCTACACAGAAGGAGGATGGAGCAGAAGCAAAGCTAACAAAAACAATAAAAACAGCAGAGATGGCTCTTTGGGTTCCTGAGCTCTACAGGAAGAACACTGAAGAATGCTAACATCCCCTCATCTACTGCAATAAAACCATAATAAATACCACAGCTCTCAGGCAGCACTCGCATCCTTGAGCACGGATGGTAACCTGGTCTGTTCAATACAATGAATGACACTGAAAGATGCTGAGAAATAGAACGATGGCGTAAGATGGATAGAAACGAACTGTGGCAATGGTTTACATGGATGTTTTTGATGCTGGCTCGGAGTAAAATGACTCATTCTCTCGAAAAACGAAGAGGAAAAATTACATAAAAACCTCTTTTGTCTAATGGTTAATATCTTTTGTGTGTGTGTGTTGTGCAGCTGAAGGAAAAGTGTGTGTATGATGTAAAGGCTATAGTGCAGAGCATCACAAAAGGAACCAGAAATGAGCTGGAGAGGCTTCGTGCCATCTGGGTCTGGCTGTGCCATAACATCGGTGGGTATTTTACTTTAACTGTACATACTTGCATAGAAATGCTTGTAATCCTGTAGTACAGTGTATCACACGATGGGTTTTAGGATATCTACCTCTGTTTAAGAGCAAGGAATGCTGTCTTCATAGAGTACGATGTGAGTGGGTATCTCGGCCACTCGGAGAAGCTGAGCTCCCCTGAGGACGTGATAGCAGCCGGTCGGGGTGTGTGCTGTGGCTACTCCAACCTCTGTACAGAGATGTGCAGGTAAACACCACCAGCTACAACCAAGTGAACTGTGCTGTTACTACCTTACAGGCTATTTTCCACCAGCAGGATGATTTTAATTTGCACTGATGTTTCAAGTCAGTTAAAGCTGCATTAATGTTTTGAGGCCACTTGAGGGCAGCAGGTCAAGCTATAAAGACAACAATGACATATCACCTCATTCAGCTGTTATGGCTACAAATATAAGTGTGGTGTTCACTTTTATCTCCAACCAACTGTTGAGGGAAACATCTGACTCTAAAGCTGCTAAACGCTCCAGTAAAATGCACCATTATGTTCACCAGCTAGTTCCTTTGTCTGTCTGCTGGTTGGTGCTTGCAGGTAGAGATAAGGTTGATGAGTTTGTGGGCAAGAAATCCAAAACAGCTCAGTGATAATTATGTGCTCATCACTACAAGTGGCCCCTTTTATATAACACGTAGCTATTGGATCCATTGTTAACGTAAAACTATTGAACGGAGCAGCTCTCATTATTCATGTGGCTCAGCAAAACAAACTGAAACCGAATGCTGTATTGAGAAAATTCACGTTTCCAAACTGAATTGAAACTGCTGTTGTGCCTCTTATGCCTCATTGAGATTTTCATAATTCAAAAAAAAAAAAAAAAATGTAAGAAAAACATGTTGAAGGACTAAAAATACAATCACATGAACCTGAACAAAATATTCCATACTGCAGTACAGTTACTCATTCATTTAGATGTCAGTATGCACTCAAACACAAGTGCCCTTTCCATTGCCATTATTCCATCCAGCCATTCAGTATTGTGCCGCGCTGCGCGTCCTTGATCCCTGAGTTCAAGCTTGAATTTCCGAGTATAAATCTTGTGCACTGAATTCAAGACTGACAGCGCAAACAAGCACCTTGAACTTGGGTTTGAGGGCACGGGATGTAAAATGAACAGCAGCGAGCGTGTTCTGTTTTGTTTGTGTTTGCAGGGAGGTGGGCATTGAGTGCCAAGAAGTGCCAGGCCACAGTAAGGGCATTGGGTACCGCCAGGGCCAGAGCCTCAGGAATGTGAAATCTGATCACCTGTGGAACGCTGTGCTTCTGGGAGGACAGTGGTTCCTATTGGACGCCTGTTGGGGAGCAGGACGAGTAGACATGGAACATGAAAGCTTCGTCAAAAGGTTTGAAAAGGGAAGAGGGACGAAAGAATGATTCTGCTGCGCCCACCATTCATTGGTCATGTGATTTATTTTTACACACCTGAAACCAGCAGTGAGTCGAGTCTCAAAGCAGTCTGCTGTCTCCATCTCTTGCCTCCAAGGTTCGATGATTTCTATTTCCTGACGGACCCAGAGGAGTTTATAGATTCGCACTTCCCCGATGAGGAGAAATGGCAGCTCCTGGACACGCCCATCACTGTGGAAGAGTTTGAAAGGAGGGTCTTCAAGACCTCCGCCTTCTTCACCATGGGCCTCAGGCTGATTCAGCCTCATCACTCACACATTGTCACAGGTCCGCCCTCAGTCTTCTCTTTCACAAGGGAGTGCTCATATATTGATCCTTCTGGTGTTATACAGTTTTATGCACTCAAAAAATATTTTTGTCCAAGAAAGAGAGACCATCTTAAAACTCTTTATAACACTCATCTGATTTCTTCTTCAGATGACGGAGAGGCAAACGTGTCCCTCGGCTTCTCCAGGCCGACAACTTTTACCCACGAGATCACACAACACCAGGACCTTCTCCATTGTGGATCTTCAGAGCAGAAAGAGTCCAGCAACTCCTCCTATGGCCTCCTAACGGTCTCCCATCGGAGCATGAGGCTACAGCTCCTGCCGCCTGCAAGCGGTGCATATGACGTGAAGGTGTTCGCCAGACCCGAATCAACCACGGCGCCTCTGATTTGGGTCTGCTCCTTTACAGTCGAGTGTCCCACCCCCAGGGCCATGGAGGAGATCCCAGAGAACCCTTTCTTGTCTTGGGGTCTGCAGCCTGTTGCAGGATCTCTGGGCGTCGCAGGCAGCAGCCAGGGCAGCGAGGTTGCTGAGGTGGAGGAAGGTGTCTTTGAGTTGGCGTTGAAGACGTCCAGGCCTTTGATGGTGCTTTGTGAACTGGTGCACCCTGAGCTTGAAGCTGCTGTAGCCAAGCGGTGCCTGGCTACTCAGATTCAACCGAATGTCCTGACCTGCCACGTCCTGTGTCCTCTGCATGGCTTCTACCGGCTGTCAGTGTTTGTGCGGGACTATGAGAAAACAGAAGTCAAGTTCCAGAATGCTGCAAACTTCTTGTTGCACTGCAAGGGGAAGGTGGTCAGTCCGGATGAGCTCTTCCCACCAAACCTGGGCTCAGTGTGCGGGCCAGGGACCCGCACATCAGAGGCGGGGCTGTCCAAATTCAGCCACACCACAGCGCTGGTGAGTACCCAGCAAGGCAAGTGTAACATCACCTTCCACAACCAGCGGGACCTGGAGCTTCACACTGTGCTCAGCAGAGAAGAGAGCAAAACAGCAGCCATCCCGCTTTCCCGCCACCTCTTCTGCACGTACACAGACAGCAAGGTGACAGTGAGCGTCAGCCTGCCTGACCCTGGGGTGTACCGGCTGGGCCTGTATGCTCGGCTCACCCCTGGCGGAGATTTCAACCCCATGTGTGACTTTGTTCTGAGGAACAGCTGCGATCAGCCAGGGCCTCCGTTCCCCTGTGTCTACTCAGCCTGGAGAAATGGCTGCGTGCTCTTTGAGCCTCGCGTGGGCCTGCTGGAGCCCCTCTCATGGGTCCGCTTCAGGGTGAGGGTCCCCGGGGCCCAGAGGGTGAGTGTGGTGGGAGAGACGAGAACTGATCTGAAACTGAACAAGAGCAGAGTCTGGGAGGGTGAGGTTTCCAGTGGAAACGGTCTCCAACAGCTGAAGCTGGCCGCCGCCTCGGGGGAGTCCAGTGACATGGCTGTTTTGATGACCTTTGACATCAAGCAGCTGGACAGAGAAGTGTGAAATCGAATGGCTGGCACAGACTAGATGGATAGTTCTCCGAATGTAGCTGTTAACTACCGAATGACGATGACACGGACTGATGCAAATCAGACTGGGGTTGAAAATATCTGCAAACAATTCAAACTGTGAGCCGTAATCCTTCAGGTTTAACTGCATCAACACAACACAGATGGAGCCAGGTTATTGCCAGCCATAATAAGGTGTATAAACTTGAATTTGAAATATGATGCTGTGAATGCGTAAACACTGTAGCAATGAAGTGACGGAATAACAAACTTACCTGGCAATTTTTTTGAAAGCTCTTCTTTGATCCAGGTA